>NW_013952549.1:1152876-1158462 GCF_001266775.1 Austrofundulus limnaeus
GTACTAGACTATGTATACAGTTTGTCATTTTTTCTCATTTGTACTCACTGTGGGTACTTTAGTTTTTTATTCATTTATTTCATTAAAAACAAAATAACTATACAATAGAAAATAAAAATATACAAACCAAAGATCAAATAAAATGAAAGGCTGCAGAAAGAAGAAACAAATCTTATAAATCTGCCCCTTTTATCCCAAGAAAATATTCAAACAATTGTAATAGTAATAGTTTTATGGGGTTACTTAGTATTTGATACTACACTTTGTATCATGTCATGTGGTGTTTGAACTCATCCATGTTCAAGGAGTGGCATGTCTCATGACTCCTTTTACAATCAGCTGCAAAGAGCTCTGGTGCCATGGAGCTGCTAGTATTGCATTTTCACCAAAGCGTGTCACAGACAATTCATGCCTGACAAAATCATTTCTGTTTGCAAAAGAAAAGAAAAAGTTGTTTTTATTTAACATTTCTGAAAATAATACCATGCAGTGTTGCAGTGTTCACATGTTGGAGCTATTTTATCTGGATCTGAATCATTTTTCTCTAAAGGTCCTGACAGATGAAAGCACATTTTTAATACTTACAGAAATGTACAGTAATGGACCATTAATTTCCCCCTATAAACATAGAATTAGATCTCATGAGAAAATATTTTTGCGGTGAGAAGCATCCAGTTAAGACTCATCAGTCGCCTCAGGCTTAAAAATACAACAACTTCTGGTTAACTTCACTTTCACAGTTTTTTGCATGACTGACATGAGAAAATAAGGACAAAACGAACTTCACTGAGAACAAGTAGTAACTTGAAAACACCTCGCTTTCCCCTAACTGCCTCACTCTACAAAAGTGACTGACGTCCTGCAGATGCTATCTGGTTACCGAACTGATTTATTTTCCTTTTTTCAAAATAAAAGTCTTCGATTGAGCTCGGCAGACATGCTACACAGCTAGCTTTGCAAGATAACTGGAAGACACACGTAGCGACATAACACCGATGGCACCACATTATCCTTAGTTAACGTGGTAATATAGCTTTTATTATTTTAAACGAGGTGTTTAAATATGTGAAAATGTTAAAAGTCTAATAAATAAATACTAGCTGAAAAGTGAAATGATTTTTACCTTTAGCAGCGGTGACAGGAAGTGACGTTTTGTTATGAAACGATTTCTTCCACGGTTTACAACAGCGACACCCAGAGGCGGCGAGAGGTATTTCAGGAAGAGCCAGAACAAAACGATTTTATTTGTTTTATCCTTTTTTTTTTTTTTTTTTTTTTTTTGCATTACTCCTGCAAGTCCAAAATTTACATCTCAACAGAAGGTTATTTTAAATAAAACACATAGTTATATGAATATTGAGTCAGTATTTACACTGTTGGTTCCTGTTTAGTTTTTTTCATATCTTTATTTTTTGATTCCTAACAGCTCATTCTATATTATAGCCATTTACAAATAAAATATTTAGCTTGTTCAAGAGATGAGTAATTTGATGTTGTAATGTTGAAATAGCATTTTGAAAGTGACATGAAATTATCAAAATAGACTAAATGTTTAAACTCAAACTTTTAGTTTATTTACTGAGAATAATTGACCATCATTTTATGTTAGAATAATGCCTTTATTATTTCATAGTTTGTCTTAATTTTTTATCAGTATTTTAATTTTGCTTTTGACATTTTTCACTCTGTCCACAAAATCGCACTAAGAAAAGCGTCTCTTTGTATTTCTTTTCTCAGTGACACCTTTCACCTTTTCACAACTCTGCACATTTATTTCCACCCATATGTCCAGTAATCAAATAATTTTGGGGAAAATCTGTGTCTCAAACAGCAGTTGGTGCAGCTCCAAACCCTGCAGCATAAGGGGCCCTGATGAGTGTAATCAGCGCCGGGCTGAATTGGACTGAACACATGGAGAGTCTTTCGCAGTTGGTGCTTAATCATGATGCTTGATCACCAGCTCTGCAAGCTGTTCCCACAGCAGAGCAGGAGCTGCTGCAGCTGACTGAGTACCAGGCTTCATTATACTTTATGTACTAGTAAACAGATTATTTCCCTCGAAGGAAAACAGACTGATGTGATTTTCTTTTATTATAACCAAAATCTTAACTGAATAGAACTGGTCATTTTTAGTTGTGTTATAAATAGTTTTTTGTTGTTTTTTGGTGTCCACACACAAACAGAAAACATTGATTTCCCACCGCTGTCCATCGCAGTGTGGACTTGCATGGCTTTCATGAGAAATAACTCCTATTTTCTTAGAAAAATCAAAACATGTCTGAAGAAAAAACAAGCAATTCCAGTCAACCTGTTAAGTGTTAACAGGTTGACATCTTGTCACACAACTTGTCATTTGAAGCCTAACCAGGATTTAAAAAATACAAGTGTTTTAAAAATGAACAAATAGACTAAAACAATAATTTTATGCAGCAGAAACATCACTAATCCAGTTATTCTGCTTTGACAAATGTGTGACTTGATGATGTTTAAACTTTAAACTGAAGCTTATTTCCTCATTCCTCCACAATTCAATTAGTGTTTCTCTATAAACTAGAGAATTAGCATTTTGTGCTAATTAAATAAAGCAGCATGATGGCTGAGTGCTCAATGAATTTACTGAAATAAACCAAAAATTAAACAAAGAACACTAGCTAAAAGCTACAGGCAACAAAACAATTGTTTAAAGTTACATTTTACAAAACACTAGCTAAAAAACAAAAGTAAAAAAATGTTTTGTTAAAAAAATGCTATTTAGAAAAGCAGCAAAATGCTAGCTAACAGCTAATAAAGTGGTAACTGGAACCTAAATGTAGCAAAAACTAAAAACTAAACTACTTAAAAGTTAAAAACATCAAATAAGCCACATACAGAAATAAAAGTAGCAGAAGATGACAAAAACAGAGCTTAAAATACGTATATAGATTTTAAAGAGGAAAGGTTTTTTTTCATGAATTTAAGAGAAACTGTATTTTAGTGGGAAAATATTTCAAAATGAAGTTTAACATTTCAACAAATACACACCTTACAGAAACAGAAACAAGAACACAAATGTTGTAAAAGAATTGCTAAGTTACAAGACTGTTGTTAAAACATGGGGAACACTAACAGGAATGAAAGGGACTTTTTTCAGGGAACTTTAATCCTCTGTCAGCGTCCTTTAAACACAGATAACTTCACCAGCTCGTAAAAGTGTGAGTTCTGGGAATGCGAGGAGGCTTATCTGAACTTTATTTACTTTGACATGTTTGTATGCAGCTGGTTATCTCCCAACCAGTGTTTAACTCAGCACCTGCACAGGTACAGAGTTCGACATCTTCACCTGCATACTGATGTGGTGACTGAGCAAGAGAAAATGAAAACAAGACAAAGAACAAGCTCTACCAGAAGACCTGAACAAGGAAGACTTTAACATTATTATCTGTATATAGTAAAGATTTTCACAGATTTCATTTATCTTGTTAAAATTTTTTTGAAAATTTCTTTTGCAACTTAAACAACAATCAGACAGATAAATAGACAGTTTGTGAACCGGACTGTACAGTTTGAGTGTTTATCAGTGAAAAAGTTCTTTCATAGGGCAACAAAACAAGTAGTTATTAATTTATGTGGGTGTTTGTGGGTTTGTTAGCAAAATATCTCATGAACTAGTGGATAGATTTTAATGAAACTCTCACAAAGAAACCATTAGGTGCCGCTACTGAAACTAACTTAATGCAAAAGGGCCGTCAAGACATGACCATCTCAAAAAATGGCTATAAATCAGACAGTTTTACAGATTATGAGCAAAATTTGGTGCTAAGAGTCATCAAAAAGTTATATTATTTTCATGGTTTGAACATAACTCTGTCAGTTTTTTTTTATCCTAGTTTAAAAGTTTAACGATATTGAAGGTTTGGTCCTAAATTTTATTGTTACAACCCTATTTATGAGATGGCTGGGTCTGATTGCAGGATAACAATGATACACTCTGAACTGCTCGAGTTTAATATTAACAAGCTCACAAAAATGYCCCTTTCAGTGATCAGAAGATAAGTTATACATTAACAAAAAATGGTGCTGAGTACGAGCTTAGCAGTAAAAATGATTCATCTGAAGCACATGTGGAAGTCAGAGATCAAACTAATAAATATATAACTGACTCAGCTACCCAAACAGCCCCTCGTAAGTTTGTATTTTTTGTTTGCTTTTTTAATTTAAAAAACCCACCAAAATTCAAAGAAAAACTTTGAAAGACCTTCAAAAAACCTAAAACTCTTTTGAATCTAAGAACTTTAAAAATGTTCAAATAAGCTTCCTTGGAAGGAAAGCATAACAGGATAACTCAACACTTACTGTATCCACACGATTGTTTGCCTTTTCCTCATACAAAAGCTTTTATTGTTGTGTAGGATATCTCCTACTTCTTAAACAACACAAAACTGACACTGCAGGCAAAAAGCTCTGAATTAACGATTTTTGTTGCCTCACAGCAACAAAGGAAACATTATATTGAACGCTCCAAGGTAGCAGGAACATTACACGCGACATTACCTGATACTTCTAGATTTAGTTCAGATTATTCTACACCCTAAATGAAAGTGTTCCAGTAAAACAAACAATCACTGCATGCATTTGCAAACATGGTGTAACCAAACGGACATAAGGAAATTCCCACAAAAATTACATGTAGGTGTAAACTGCTCTCAGGTGACCTGTGGGAACCAAATGAATGAGTAGCTGTAATGGTTTTTAATGAGACAGAAGCAGGATCTGGTTTTAGATTACTGCTAGTTACCTCAATCAAACTTGTCATGATAAAACAGATGATTTTATGTGAGTTCTATCTGATCCAGTCAATCTAAAGTGACAAATGTGTGTGTGTACCTGGGTTTTGTTACCTTTTTAAGAACCTTTCTGGTATAAATATCTACCTTATCAGGACCAGTAGACCTTTGGGAAAACAAAGTCTGGTCCTCAAATACTGGAATGACATTGGTGGGTTAGGGGTCAGGCTTAGGACTAAGATATGAACTGAGGCGAGGTGGGGTTAGGTACTGGGGTGGTTGCGTTTAGGGTAAGGGGTCAGGGTTAGGCTATGAGACTGGCAAATGAATGGAAGTCAAGACAAAGTCCCCATGAGGATAGAAGAACAAACGTGTGTGTGTGGACTGTAGTCGTTGCATAATGGGGATGATTTTCCAGAAAACCACAGCCTTGTGGGGACCCAATGTGCCTTATAGGGACCAAAGTCTGGTCCCCATGGGTACGGACGCTGATCTTGGGTGAGGGGTTCAGTTTAGGACTACGGTGTGAATTGAGTTGATTAGGTTTAGGGTAACGAGTCAGGTTTAGGCTATAGAATTTTTTTCCTTTATTAATTTATTTCATTCATAAAAACAACAAAAAGTCCATTAAAAAACAAAGTAAATCAATTTTTAAATGAAAAGGATGCAGAAAAAAATCTTGTAATACAGTATCTGCTCTTTTTGAAATAACTGGAAAATGTATGTAAGTCAATGCGAAGTCCCCACGAGGACATAAAAACCAACATGTGTGTGTGTGTGTGTGTGTGTGTGTGTGTGTGTGTGTGTGTGTGTGTGTGTGTGT
>NW_013952549.1:1158487-1161496 GCF_001266775.1 Austrofundulus limnaeus
CTTGCTGGCTTGAATTGTCCCACGCCCACTTTGAGATCAACAACATGTGTGTGTGTGTGTGTGTGTGTGTGTGTGTGTGTGTGTGTGTGTGTGTGTGTTAATGTCAGGTGAACTGACAAACTGGGTTTGTCCCTTAAGAATGTGAAAGAGGAAGAAAACAGTTAGAGGCGGGACGCCGGCAGGTAAGCAGAGGTTTGTCAGCACACCTCTCAGTGTGGTTGAAGCAGACGGACAACATGACCTTCATCAAGTTTAGAGAGTTGCTGCTTTCCCTCCTCTTCCTCAGTCAGGTCTGCAGTGAGCAGACAGACACTGTTTTAAGTGGAGAAGGGAAAGATTATGTGCTGGGGTATTGTTTTGGAGCAGACTACATCGTGGTCTACAAATCTGTTCCAGGAGGAGAGCAGCTGTTTGGCAACTCTTCATGGGGGAACCTGCCTGGCACGCTTCCTGCAGACCTGCAGGGTCGGATCTACATGAGCAATGACACGAAACTGCTGGGGCTGATGATCAATGACCTCAAAGAACTGGACTCTGGAACGTATAGGAGGGAGTGCTGGCTGAACCAGACAGTGATCAGCAACCACTCGGAGCACCTCATCGTGTGCAGAGCCGAGGTTTCATCTGAGATCGTCCTGACGGAGGGAGGCGGAGCGGAGATTCTGTGCAACAGCTCCTCCATTGGCCTGGAGGGAACGTCTGTGCGTTGGTACCATGACGTACCCCCACAATACAAAACAACCCTCTTTTTGGACACCAGTGTTTCAATGGAGCCTCTTACGCCAGATCTGCGAGGCGTTCTGAAGGCCGAAAAGAACGGGGCGCTGCTGGTGGTTGACAAAACCGCTTTGCAGAAATTCCAAAATGTTTACTGTGTTGTGTTCAAAGGTAAGACGTGCCTTGATTTATTAAATTTTTCCCCACCGGATGAAAACAGGATCATCATCGCCTCAAAAGGGGACAGAGTGGTTCTAAATTGCCCCGCTGATGATAATCAACAGTATTGGGACACACCACTGGGGGAAATCAACATCAACAGCGAGACGGATAATCAGATGTACATATCAGCCGCAGATGAACCAGAAACCTTCTCCTTGATTATTCCTGCCGGTTCTGAAGAACACACTGGAATGTATTCATGCATCTCTACCTCTGCTGAGCTCGAGTACACGCTGTATTTTTGCCCCAAAAGCCAACCTCAGGAGAAGCACGCTCGCCCAGGTGAAAGCGTCTCGCTGGAATGCGATTTTGGCCAAGACAACCGCAGCACGGTGCAGTGGTACCACCATGTGAAGTCCAACCCCTACAAATTTCTTGGTGAAGTAGCAGAAAGTAACGTCGTCATCGCGGCGCACCTGAAAGGCAGAGCCCACCTGAACGAATCTGGGTTGTTAACTATCTCCGATCTGAAAGAGAAAGATGAAGGAGTGTACAGGTGTGTTGCTTTTACCGGCCCTGAATCCTTAGATTATGAGGATTTTGTTGATTCAGATGATGAAGGTGATATTGTTGAAGATGAAAGTATAAGTGAAGATTATACTACTGACATTGATAAAACAGTGAGGTGCACCTTTACAAAGGAGACACATTTAAAAGTTTTCACTGGAAAGGGTAAACAAAGAGAGTTAGACGAGTCAGAGAAAGACACTGATGTTACTAAGTATGCAGTGGTGGGAGGACTGGTGGGGCTTGTCGTGGTTGCAATAGTCATAATAGCTGTAGTGATTGTAAAAAGACGAAAGTCTAAACCAAAAGGAGTCATCTAATTCTAATGTAAGATAAGTTTTCTTAGTAATAGCAAATATTATAGTCAGTAAATGCATAAAATGCAGTTTGTTAAAGCTTTCCTAAAAAGCTAACATTCAAAGTTTCTCATTTAACCTGAGTGCAAACAGCACTTCTTTCTACTAACCAAGTCTCTGATGGTGTAATTAAGTGACTCATAACCAGTCGGACTGGTTGTCAGACGGCTTGATGTTTATCAAGCAAGATGAATAATGACAGAAAGGTTYGAGGGGGAGTCATAGTGATGTGTTACTGTGGTGAACAGCAGTTTGTGTTTAATAATGTACTAAACATGTTTTATTTTCCCGGATGTAACGCACCTTCCTTTGTGCAAAAGCTCGAGATAAGTTTCCAACTTTGTATTAAAAAAAATGAAACGATAAATGTGCTTATCTCGTGTTCGGAATGTGCAACAAGTCATAAACCAGATACTGACTCAGTTTCACTGTTAGGGCTACAGAGAAGAGATAAAGCAATGTTGTTGTTTAGAAGTCAAATGACTGATTACCTGAAGGCCCAGAGTTTGTTGCAGTTCTGCTCCTCAAAAATAACAGAAATGCTTTAAAAAATGTGACGACTTCTTTGACTTCACACAAACCAACAACATGTTTTAGAGATAAAGACTGTTTATATCTTCCAGTGTTTTATTAAAGAATACATTGAAGAAAAGGTCATGTTTTTAAGCTTTATAAAGAATGCTATTGATAATTGTCTGTATACTGTGTAATACTGTACGATGTAAAAGGGCATTTGTATTGTTATGAAAATATCAATTAGCAAATCATTAAAAAGCTTTAAGTCTCTACATGCATTGTGTTATTTTTCAATACTGTTTGTAATCTTTGTTCTGGTTCACCAAAAAATCATGTGTATTATTGTTCTGAGAACCAAGAATACCTTAATGTGGCAACATCTGCAGCTGAAAATCACATTTAGAGTGAAGAGAGAACATCGGTGTTAGAGTGAAGAGAGAACATCGGTTTGGATCCAGATTTTCACCTTTTTTAAAACAAAATAATCACAGAAAGTGATCATACTTGTATAAAATAAACTTTATTAAAATATGTAACTGAGTTGAATTGGATTCTGTTGTTCTGTGCAGTGCTTCACTGCAAAAAAGTCCACCTAGCCAAGTTTTAAAATCTTATATCAGCCAAAAAGTCTTTTTGATCTTGTTTTGAGACTGATTTACTAAACAAGAACTGATTGTGTAAGAATAATAAT
>NW_013952549.1:1162716-1163896 GCF_001266775.1 Austrofundulus limnaeus
GCTATTATTAGCTGCAAATTTTCATTTCACATCTGACAAAAAAATAGCTAAAACTGCTATTTCTTACATACAGAACACAAATCCAACCTACTCCCGATAGGAAGTAGATCTCTGCAAAAACTGTCCATCTTACCAAGTTTTAAAATCTTATATCAGCCAAAAAGTCTTTTTGATCTTGTTTTGAGACTGATTTACTAAACAAGAACTGAYTGTGTAAGAATAATAATCTTATTTTCAGAATGTGTAAGATTATTTGTCTTGTTAGTCTGAAAATTTGACTCAAATTAAGTCAGATTTCTGTCAATGGAGTAAGAAAATTTTACTTGGTAAGATTCTTGAAATACTTGATTTGACTAATTTTTTTCTTATTTCAAGGACATTATCAAGTAAAATTTTCTTACTCCATTGGCAGAAATATTTGACTTAATTTGAGTCAAATTTTCAGGCTAACAAGACAAATAATCTTACACATTCTGAAAACAAGATTATTTTTCTTGCACAAGTCTCAAAACAAGATCAAAAAGACTTTTTGGCTGGACATAAGATTTTAAAATTTGGTAAGATGGACAGTTTTTGCAGTGTTGGAGATGACCTTTGTTGTAATTCAGCCTCACACGCAGTAAATTCACGAGACTGAAGTTACTTTGTATTGAGCATCAATAATATTTAAATATATATGTAGTATCAGTGTCATTATGTAATCTAATCACAAGTTAGAAGAACTTCTAAAAGRAGAAAACTTCCTCTGGATGTATTTTTGTTCTCAGACCTCGATTATCCACTCAGTCAACGCCCCGCAGAGAGTTAATATGCAGCAGTCGGTAAGATGTGAGCCCCTGAGCTCCTTCACAGCAAGGCCACTGAAACACCTCTGTTCTCCCTCTGGGCTGTCCAGGTCTCCTCACCTGACCATGTTTCACAAGAGGCATTAATAATGTATGAGACGCTGTGCGCTGCAGTCAAAGAAAGGAAACACTTAAAACACGTGAATCACACATACAGAGAAACGTCCATAATAATAATAATAATAATTCTGCAGATTAACATTTTGTTTGCCGCCTCAAAAAAGACCAATTTTCTCATTTTTTTAATCATCTGATCAAAAATTCTCTATAAAAGTTTAAAAATGTTTAATTTTACCCATTTTCAGATTAATTGTACTCAGTAGAGGGTAGTAATT
>NW_013952549.1:1164025-1166426 GCF_001266775.1 Austrofundulus limnaeus
AATCAGTTATTTCAAATTAAAATTTATGAAACTAAGAAAAACTGCAGGTGTTGGTCAGCAACTAGTGAATTTTCGATGAAAACAAACTTGTTCTTCATTTAGTGAAGTTACTCTCAGATACCCAGAAATTTTACCCAAGTAAGAGTARTGGTACTTCATAAGAAAATAWCTYAAGTAAAAGTAAAAAGTACAGTGTACTCCTARAAGYACATTTTTTCCAAAAAGTTACTCAAGTAAATGTAACTGAGTAATTGTAACWAGTTACTACCCAACTCTTCATAACGATGTAACTTTAAAAACTGAACGGCTCTGTGAAACAAACAGCTCCTCAGGATCCTAAGGAGCCATTTTAGGATTTATCCCATCTTTACCATTCACACCTTTACATCTGCCTCCTCACGCGATCGACTGATGGAGACACAGGTGTAGAAGAGAAGACAGCTGTTTGTTGTTCTCGGGTGTAATTAAGAAAAGACTCAGTCACACAGAAATCCCAAGAAAGAGACGCCTTCTTGCCTCGGAGAGCATTGAGTTCCAGCAGTACAGACTTCCTTCAGCCTGTTACAGTCGGAGACTTTTAAATGGATCGGCTTAATTGCCGCAGCGTCCCTCAGACCATCTGTGTATGTGGGAGGGCAAGTATGTCTTTCTCAGTGTTTGTACTSAGGCAAAGTGAGCCACTGCAGTAAAAGCACAGAACGAAACTTAGCGAAACAATCAATAAAATCAGCCAGGAAATTGTGTTTGGACAAGTTGTTTTACTCAGAGGCTCGGCTGGGTTCTTTTGGCTTGTTTAACTTCCCCCAGAACCCACCCAAGATGTGTGACCAGACTACCAATCTGGGGATTATCTAAAGTTTTCCATTTTACACATGCTCAAAAGCAGAATCACAGCTCACAGCCACCAACGCGCGCCCCGCCCTCGCTGGACGGATCTRTCTGTCCGATCAGGAGGCCTCGTTGAGCAGAATTATCACGTTAGCTCGACGCTCCCCGGCGGCTGCCGGGCTGAGCCTGCTGAGGCCCGATCCGCTGTAATTTGCCAGGTCCATTACTCCCACAAATGTGATGGCTGCACGCCCTGAGAGTGTGAAACAGTTGGTGGGATAAAGAGATGGAGAGGGAGAGAGAGAGAGAGGAAAAAAGAGTGGGGTACCTTGCTGTTGCTCCTGTCTGACTGGAGTGTCTGAGAGTGTGGGATGGCTCCAGCTAATGGCACCAATTATGCACCAGAGAGCACGGTTGATGGGCTGGTTTTAGAGCAAAGGTGCCAGAGGAAAAATGGGTAAAGAGGGAGGCCGTCGGGTCTGAAAACTGCCAACAAAAGACGTGTGGGATGGGAGTGAGATGAGCCACCTGAGGCTCCTCTTTTCCTAACAGTGGTCTGTTTGTTACCCAGCCGTGTGGACGTGTCTGGGTGGATTGCACCCACAAGGATTTATGTACGTTATTTACAGGCAGTGGGGGGGCAATCCGAGCAAGTCTAGGAACAATCAAATGTCTTTAATATAACCTGGAGGTCTTAAAGGCTTGATAAATTCGACTCGAAGTGTATGAGTTTGAAACTGATACTTGGATTCTGTCAGGTCGAAACGTTCAGCTCTTTTGTGTGAGGAAACTATTGGGGTGCAGAGGAGGTATCCGTCACATTTAACAAGGAGGAGCTGCGTTCAGCGGATTTTATTTCATAACTGTACCAGATTAACAGATAAGTGAAAGGGCTTTCTTTTAACAATGCTGTGAAGCATCTGAGCTGTGAAAACTGATCCAGGAACTAAATCCTCTTTGTGACTCAGAGCAGAACAGACAGGTGAGGTGCAGAAAGATGAAATAATATATATATATATATATATATACTTTATCCACAAACACTGAGCACTTCATGAAATCTCATACACAAAGCCTTGGTTTTATTGAACTGGCGATTTGTGTTTGAGGAGCCAGGCGTGGATAAACAGTTGGAGAGCGAGGTGATGAGCGACCGGTGCGCAGAGAGCAAACAGAAAAACGAGCCAGCTGGCCACACCTAAACACTCAGAGAAACCAAAGAGGGAGACAGGAGACAGGGAGCACAGCCAAACCAAGGGCCGGTCCTTGGCATAGGCAGTGTAGGCAAATGCTAAGGGGTGGAAGGAAAACAAAATATTTTATCATTTATTTTCAGAGTATATTGATTTAGTTTGTGGAATAATCACTGGTTATGCATGTTTATGAAGGTAACTTGTCCTGTTTTGTTACTACATGAGGATTTCTATGGTGCAGAGGATGTTCTMTGATAAAGGTATCACATGATGCAGTCAAAACTAACTGGTGTGTACTGATGCATTTCAGTAATCCAGGTAAAAAATCAAAAAGAAAAAAATTGTATAGGTCTTCTGGATGGGTTCTTCTCTAATGAAAC
>NW_013952549.1:1167320-1171895 GCF_001266775.1 Austrofundulus limnaeus
GGCTCTCTTTTCCACTTCCTCCATGTACAGGTTTGCAACAATAGGAGAAACTGGGGATCCCATGGCATACCCATGTTTTCTGCCTATAATATTGCCCCCCGTATGTGAAGTAGGTTGACTCCAGGCACAGTTTGAGGAGTTGGCACACTTGTTCTGTGGAAAGTGTTGTTCTGCTGCTGAGAGTGGTGTCTGATTTTAATCTTGCACAGACTACATCCACTGGTGTGTAAATAAAAAAACAAAATAACAGTAATGGAAGTTTTAGTTATGTTCTCAGACAAAGTTCAGGTTAAAGTAAATAAAACACTGATTTCATGTTTTATTAATCCCAAGAATTTAGTAAAAAAAATCTCTTCAAGTGGCTGGAAAATACATAGTTTTGAGAAAAGAACATTTTTTAGAGGAGTACACCCCTGGACCCACCTATGACTGCTTCCCTCTGCAGCTCTTCATTAACATGAACAGAAAGAGACTTCATGGTATTGTTTCAAATGAATTATGTTGCTAAATATTTTAATTGGGCAATCTGTTTCTAAAGCCAAAAAATAACATCAATGACAAAACTATTTAATTTGGTGTATGAATGTATGTAAACTGGCAGTGAGATTTTGAAAATTGCACAAAGGGCACCACCCGCAATCTTTCCTAGGGCGTCAAATTGGTTAAAAATGTCACACACACACACACACACACACACACACACACACACACACACACACACACACACACACACACACACACACACACACACACACACACTCCATTTTTATTTTCTTTTACTTTTCCAAGAGGGTGCAAAACTGCCACTGTAAGTGCAATTCTGGACATTGTAAGGTGCAAATAATAAGTCCCCACTGTTGGCTGTACTTTTGAGGGACTACTTTTGTACCATCTAAGGTACAAATATCTGTACTTTTTCTGACTTTTTCCCCTGGCCAAATTACCACACTATAAAAGATGAGTAATCATGTATCTGCTTGTGTTTGTTTGTCTGTTAGCAAAAAATCTTATGAACCAGGGGATGGATTTTTTTCAACGTAATCAGCCTCATTCAAAATGGCTGCCACAGCTTATCCAATTTATCAATACAAAAATGAAAATAACCACAAAGAATGTGTATTGAGTCAAAAATTTGGTGTGATAGTATCTGAGAGTCATCCTCAACATATACTCAACCTGGTTAAATCTTATTCATTTAATTAGCACTTTTTAATTAAAGGAAACTGAAAGAAAAAGTGTATGTTTACTGCTAAGCTATCAGTTTCTTTGCTCAGAAACCTAACTTTTTTTTGCTCACTGCAGGATTCACAAACAAAACAACAAAGCTGATTTGTTCAGTCGTGTGCAGGTGCTGTTAGATTAAAGCTGAAAAGCTAAAAAAAATGGGAGGTAGAGCTCAGAGACCATCTAAATTCAGGAGATCTCTTGTTCAAAAACAGTCACACGGTGGTGTATTGTTAATGCAAGCCGGCACATCCACACCTTTGATGCACAGATGGTGTGTAAACTTTCTTATTTCACCTCCTGCTCTTCTTTCCCTCTAATCTCTCCGGCTCTCTCATCCGTCATGTCCCACATTCTTCCTTCCTCGTCTCATCCTGCGTATCACTCTGAAGAAATCTTTCGCTCTTCCATCATCTCGCCTTGCACACCCGAGTTTAACAAATTAGGCTGTGCTAGCCCGGCGTGCGGGCTGTGAACACCACGGCTGGGTGAACGTTAGCTGTGAAAGGGCTGGTATTAGACTCTTTGTAGAAATCAGCCACGATGGGACCGTCTGGTGAGACAAACTTGGCGACCCTCGTCGAGTTCTAGTTTAGTAGCTTTGGTATTTTTCACTTGTTTGGCAAAAAAAGGAATAAAAAAAGATCAACACAAAACCCAGCAACACCTAAAAATCAAGACATGTTAAAGTTGATGGTCTAATTAAAAACAAAACAACATCAGGAGGATAAAATTATTCCTTTTTGATTTTGATTTTTTGCAAAAGGAACACAGACCCCACTGACAGATAACAAACCTGAAACAGAAACACAACAAATGCAGATGCCTCCACACAGGTACGCCGCATGAACCAATTAAGTAATTACCATCCAATCATAGTTGGCATGCAGCAGCACTGTAAACAGGCTCCCACTGATTCTGATTTTACATTAAAGTGTCAAAAAAGAGAAACAGATCAAGTGACTTTGAAACCAAGGTTCACCGTCGGGCACAGACTGTCGGAGCTCGACAGATTCAAGCGAAAGAAAGGTCAAAGTTCGTCCACGGAACAAATTCGGTAACCGTTATGCATCTGAATTAATGTGACAAAACGGATAAAAGAACAACTTTTTGCAGGAGGACACAGAACATGAAAGTGGGGAAGCTGCACATAAACAAATGGTTACAAAGAAAGGATGCAAAAATCAATAGACCTTCGTCAAAATATGTGTATATAATCTTATATTACATTTTTTTTATTTGTTTTTGTCTATGACCAATGCTGATGTTTATCTCAAGGAAATCAGGGCAGTCAGTGGAAAACATAAAACAAGTTTTTGCCAATACATTTTTCCATTCAACAAAAATAACATAATAGTTTAATTAAAAAAACATGTACTTCAGCACTTATAACCTGAACACTTACAAGAGCATTCCTGCTTAAAAAACCTAAAATATGGATTAAAGTCAGCTTGTTGCAGCAGCTGCTACTGCATTTTTATCTTTCATGGTAATTAGTTAGATATAGGCATTATTGGCTGAATAAATTGGTTTACTTATAATCATTACAAAATGTGTAGTAAATGTCTTAAAATGTGTAAAAGTGGTGCATCTGAATGTAACGTACTGCGTATGAAGGAAAATTTCTCAGATTTTTTTCAGTCATCAAGATCTCAGGGTTTATTTACTGTGGTGTAAAAATCAGTAAAAAAAGAAAATTTGAAAATAATCATGAAGTTTGAAGAGAAGTTTGCAGAATCTTGATCCACAACTTCAGTGATAAGCAGTACACAAAGTTTGGATGAAAAGTACACTCAGTTGGAAACTATTTTTCTACTGCTTTAATCATTATTCCAGGCTTGTTGATTAGAAAATAACCAGTTTGGGGCTGCTGGTTGATCTGGGTGCATGATAGTGAGCAACTAATGGCTGATTCTGAATTGAATGCATTAGTTTTTACCAAGACTGTAAAAGTCGTACCAAAATAATTAACTGAGACATTTTATTCTTGGTTCAGAGATAACTCAGTTTGAGTGATATGGTTTAAATCTTGTGAAGTTTCTCATTTTGGCAGATTTTAAGACATAATTCTAGGTGATTGGCTATAATGAAATCTTTCAGTCCTGACGGAAGAAATCACCTTGAAGGATGTTCACATCCACAGAGCCTGAGGGGTCCTAGATGGGTTCATAAGTATGTAAATTATGTGAATCGTATGCCTGGCAGAACATGTTGCCATCATCACTAAAACATCACAAAAGGGATATTTTTAAGTTCGCAGTGRCGTTCTACAGCAGTGGTTTTCGATCCTGGTCCCATCCTGCATGTTTTAAATGTGCCTCTGCTTCAACACACCTGATTCTACGTATGGCTGAATTACCTCTTCAACATATCTGCAGAAACCTGCTAATYACACATTTATGAAAAACCTGTGAGTTGGAGCAGGAAAACAACCAAAACCTGCAGGACAGTGGCTTTTGAACACCAGGATTGGACTCCGCTGTCCTAAAAGGTGAATCTTTGCCTCAAGTGGGAAAGTTCAAATATTTGGGGATTGTATTTAGTGATGAGTAATTTGCTGAAAGTTTACTAGTTGTTCTATATTCCATCCCTCACCTGGAGTCATGAGATTTGGATCCTGATACAAGATCAGGGATACAAACGTGTGAAATGAGGGCCTTAAACGAAGAATGAGGAGTTATCAGGGGGAACGGACAATGAATTCAGATTTGAGCCTCAACTCCTCCTCCTCGAAAAAAGTCCCTTTGGAGGTTGTCAATTGGAATAGGGGCTCAAGAAAGATCTAGAAATGTCTGGAGGGATTATTATCCTCACTGCAGTGTTGTCGAGAGGAGGGATGTCTTGGTTTCTCTCCTGTTTCCCCAAATCAATAGTACCCAATCTTTTTCCCAATCGTCAGGGGGCAGATCACAAGGGGGCCTGTAGCCTTGTCTGCTCAGAGGTTGTAAAAATATCATTTTATTGTTTGTCACCAAAACAAGTCCATTTGAATGATTAAAACTGTAATACTCAGGTATGTTTTTATTTTTATTTTTTCAAATACAAGTTTGTAACCATTCAAAATAATAAAAGCTGAACTGTTTCTATTTAAAGTACGCATTGAGTCTGGTGTGAATCTCCAACGTTAAAAACAAAGTGGSCTGTAAATGTGCGGAAAGAGAAAAGGACTAAGAAAAGAAAAAAACTAAACACCTGAAGTGCAACCTTGCTTTTACCCATGATTGATCATAACATTACGTATTTGTGTGGGTTTGAAAGGAAAAGGAATCTAGGCTGATGGGTGGATAGATGGATGGATGGATGGATGGATGGATGGATGGATGGATGGATGGATGGATGGATGGATGGATG
>NW_013952549.1:1174327-1192129 GCF_001266775.1 Austrofundulus limnaeus
AGGCTGATGGATGGATGGATGGATGGATGGATGGATGGATGGATGGATGGATGGATGGATGGATGGATGGATGGATGGATGGATGGATGGATGGATGGTGTAGTTTTATTCCTTCAGTATTATTTTAAACTCTTGTGAAATAAAGCCTGAATGAGCTGAGGCAGAGTGTGACCTGACTCCTTACAGAAACAGTTCAGACTGTTTTTTCCTTCAATGATTCACTGAGTTTTTCCAGTTTCAGACTTGGATGTTACCACTGCAAGGTCTGAAAGAAGCAGAGGCAGCGTGCTCATGCACCCTGTGTTGGTTTGCTGAATTCAATTTAGCCGTCTGTGCTGCCACACAAGTGGGTAAAATGAGATTTCTTTCACCTGCTTACTTCACAAAGTGTGAAAAAAGGCCTGAGAAAAGGGGCTGTTGTTTCAGAGCTCTGAAATTAGATGAATTGTACGGATTCAGTAGCTTTCTTTCTTCCATTGGCAAACTTTGTAAGAGCCCTAGTCCCCTGTGACAGGCTGACTAACAAGATATTTTAACCGGAGAGGAAAGTGCACCAACAGCGCAGCATTCTTATCCTCTATTATGACGACTGCAGCCGAGTTAAAATTAGATATGGACGTGGAACACAGGGGTACGGAGAAGAAAGAATGTACGTAGATTGATGAAATATTTGTTCAGAGGAAAGAAAGACACTTTGACTCTTTAATGCAAGCGTATCTGAGACTTTACATCTGCGAGTCAGGAACAAGTGTGGGCACAGCTAAACGGAGATGGTACACAGAGGAGTCAGTGTTCGCACACATAAAAATTCAACTTTTTTTTCCTTCAAATCTAACCAAGACGCACGGTGTGGGGGCGTTTGGCTGCTCAGATTCAGGGAGTTTGTGCTGTAGGCAGGGGGAGGGATTGCAAACAGGGGAGGAGGATGCTTTTGTATCACTCACTGGGTGTTTTTGGCAGCTTGTCGTCCTTTGTGATTGGTAATGTGCCTCAACCTCGGAGCGCCAGGAAAAGCTTGCTCTTTACCTGCGTGGGTAGATTTCCATCTTCTCCACTTGACATTTCTGAGATAATTTTTGCCTTCCATTATTTTAGTCCTTTCTGATATGAAAAAAAAAGGGAAACAACTTCCAGAAACGTTGTTTCGGAGGGTCTGTCACAGACGGGATTTATGGGAAACAGACGCGCTGCTGCTGCTGCAGAAGCAGCTACATTATTTCACCAATCTCCCTGTGAATCTGTGTAAAGACACTGTTTTGTCAGCGTGACTCTGCCTCAGCGGGAGATAAATCTGAGAGACTGCAAACAGAATCCACCCACATTTTCAGGAGTAATGGAGCTGTCACTGGCTAAATCTGACCCCACAGTAACCCCCCAGGGGGGCAATGATACGGAGTCCATCCCTCCACAGGAAGGAGGGGGGTGTCTGTAGCAGAGAGAAGGGGGGCACGCCTGATGATAACAGTCATCTTCAGTGAGTGAGGGAAAATAGAGGTCATTGTGTCACCGTAAGCCCATTGGGGGACAGTTTTTGTGCATGTGTGTTTGTCTGTGCGTGTAAAGATGCACAGAGAGTGACTGGGATGCAGGAGTGATTGTTGATGCTTGGATGGAAGCTGATGAAGCCGCTTCAAGACGATAGAAGAAACATTACAGCATCTCCTGCAAACCAGTTGAACCAACCCGCTGCAAAGTAATGAAGACCAAACAAAAATAAAATAAAATAATCATAAAGTAACAAAAATACCTGCAGAATATGTTCCACATATTGATAGCTTATGTGTCCTAAAATAGGATGGGACTGAAAACCGGTCAAACACTGAGTTTAGGGGAAAATGTGTGTTTAAGTTTGGAGCTCCACTGCCACACTGAGTGCATACTCGCATTTCAGATATCATTATCTCTGGGAAATGATTATCCCTTACCAGAATATCATACATGCAACTGTTCTTTAGCAGTTCCACAGCCAATTTGGTGCCCTATAGGCAAGATTCCAGGTGACATCCCCTGTGCAGTTTTTTTAAATCTCACTATCAGTTTACATACATTCACCTACCAAATTACATCATTTTGTCTTTGATATTTTTTATCTTTAGAAACCAGGTTGTCCATTTCACATAGTTAATATGATTCATTTGAAACAGAATACCAGACTTTTACCTCATACCTGCCAACGTCTGCTGACAACAATGAGAAACACCTGCTCATGTTGACGAGCAGCTGTGGAGTGAAGCAGTTCTAGGGGGGAGGGGGGGTCCAGGGGTAAACTTCTCTGGAAATTTTTTGTGAATGATCTACTCAAAACTATGCATTTTCCAGCCCTTTGTAGAGCATTGTACTATTTTTTTAGGAATATTAAAACATAAAATCAGTATTTTATAATCCTGAAAATCATCTTATGATCGGGCTGGGGTGGTTTGAACCCCAGATGCAGGACTGAAGGAGTTAGGTTGCAAAATGGGCTTTATTTACAAAAACAAGTGTTTTTCCCTCTTTTTCTATTTTCTCTTTACTTAAAAAATCACTGATGATGAATAAATTAAGAAACGAATATTAAGTTCTTTTTTCTGCTGAAGTGATTTAAAAAAAGTGCTGACGTGGCAACAAGACATAAAATCAAAGATTCCAGACTTGCCATGAGACAACATCAACAGACAACAAAGATTTGAAACAGACTGAAGACAGAGAACAGAATATAAAGGAGAACTAACGAGCAGAAACAAGAAACACCTGGGAGAGAAACATAAGGAACAGGTGAGAGTGGGCGGGGCTGAAGCAACGACAGGCAGGAGGAGGTAAACAAACAAAGAAAGACAAGACAGAAAACCAGACTAGAATGAAAATAACCCAGACAAACCATAACATAACCTGAACTTTATCTGAGATAACTAAAACTTCCATTATCCTTGTTTTGTTTTCCTTTATTCACACACCGAGCACCAGTATTCAGTCTTGACTTCATTGTGATACTTTTCTCTTGAAATATCCTCTGCACCATATAACACCTCATGTAACAAAGCAGGCTGAGAAACCCATAAACCTGTGATTATTCTACAGAGTATATCAACTTTACTCTGATAAAAAAACAATAAAACATATTTTTATCCTCCATTCGTGGCACCCGCTCTGTGGATGGTCCCTAGCATTACTATATGCCACAGGCCAGCTTGTTCTTTATTACTTTAAACAAAAACAACAAAAAAGAGTATTTCAGTTTATTTTTACTTATCAGAGATATACATTTATGTGCACCTATTTGGATTGTACTAAAATATATACTAAAAGTGTACTTGGTAAATAAAATTACACTTGGGGAAATACTTTGCTACATACTTCATGACATGTACATGATGTATAGGCCACTTCTGGACGGGTTCTTCTCTAATGAAACGTTTCGTCTCTCCTCCAAGAGACTTCTTCAGTCTGAGAGTTTCAGGCAAAATTCAGGCTTTTAAGCCCTGCCTCCATGTGACTGATACTCACATCACATGGCTATCGTTGACACCTAATTAACACTTATTGTTAACAGGGGGTGGAGTGATACTGGCAATAGCAGCGCTGTAGGAGGGGGACAACTGAAAACGGAGGCCTCCACCTCTGTTTAATGATGGACGGTCTTTCTTCACAAAAAATGGCTTCTTTTACTCCTCTCTCAAACCAACGTTCCTCTCTATCAAGAATGAGAACATCCTCATCTCTGAAAGAGTGACCGCTGGCCTGTAAATGAGTGAAAACTGCAGAGTTCTGGCCATTAGATGTAGCTCGTCTGTGTTGGGACATTCTTTTGAACAGTGGCTGCTTTGTTTCCCCGATGTATAACTGGTCACAGTCCTCCTGGCACTTAACAGCATATACAAAATTGCTCTTTTTGTGCCGGATCTTTCCGTATGTTGCGGGTGTTTCGGAGAAACTGAGACGTTTATTTTCTAAACATGATGTCCCAGTGGCTTTCAAACCCCAAAACACATTACGGCAAAGGCTGGTTCACCCCAAAGATCCGGTTCCCTGGCACAAACAGAGCAATGTTGTATATGCTGTTAAGTGCCAGGAGGACTGCGACCAGTTATACATCGGGGAAACAAAGCAGCCACTGTTCAACAGAATGTCCCAACACAGACGAGCTACATCTAATGGCCAGAACTCTGCAGTTTTCACTCAKTTACAGGCCAGCGGTCACTCTTTCAGAGATGAGGATGTTCTCATTCTTGATAGAGAGGAACATTGGTTTCCATCATTAAACAGAGGTGGAGGCCTCCGTTTTCAGTTGTCCCCCTCCTACAGCGCAGCTATTGCCAGTATCATTCCACCCCCTGTTAACAATAGGTGTTAATTAGGTGTCAACGATAGCCATGTGATGTGAGTATCAGTCACATGGAGGCAGGGCTTAAAAGCCTGAATTTTGCCTGAAACTCTCAGACTGAAGAAGTCTCTTGGAGGAGAGACGAAACATTTCATTAGAGAAGAACCCGTCCAGAAGACTTGTACAATTTTTTTCTTTTTGATTTTTTTACCTGGACTACTGAGATGCATCAGGACATATGGGCCACTTCTTTTTTGGTAAGGAAGAGTAAACTATTGTGGTTGTTCAGGAGAACATTGTTTCTGTTGACACTTTGCGCTGTGGATTGCTTCCTCTTCCTCTCCTTTGGACGCAAGACGTAATGAAACGTGCCTCAAAGCATCAAAGCGTAACGCACGAGAATCTTGCACCCAATCTGTTGCCTCGGCTCCTGTTTGGTTTCTGGAGGGGTGTGTGTGTGTGTTGGGGGGGGGGGGGGGGTTGCTTCCTCTCCCAGCCTCTCCATCCGTGGCGCGTCTCCACTTTGGCTCTGGACACCGGTGGAAGCGCTCCTCACACATGCGCGCTCGCTCGCGCGCACACACGCTTTGTGCAAATGCAGCCATCAAGACTGGACTGACCGGAGAAAACATCACATCTAAAAAGGCGGGGATGGTAAGATTGATTACATTTTATTATTATTGTTATTATTATTATGTTTTTTTAAGGACCGCTTACGCACGGAGCCGCTCGACTTCACTCCGCGCGGATGAAAGAAGGAATTTAGAGGAAAACGTTTTGTTCGTGCAGAGCATAAAAGTGTGTGCTGCTTTATAAGTGTTTCAGTCTTAGTTTATGTGCAAAATTCTTTAGAATAAACTTATTTTACATCAAAAAAGCAACTATTTTATATATTTTTAGGGTTTTAACTCCTATATAATGAGATGCAATATTTGATTTACTAATTACTCAACATTAGGCTGCTTTAAAATTAGTTAGATAATTAAAAATATCAATAGAGTAAGAAAATAGTGTTAAGACTTTTTTTCAAGATTTTATTTGATTAATGGTGTGATTATATGCCATAATGTTTTTCTGTGTGCTTTTATTCATGCTGCAGCAACAAAACGTCAGTAAAAGTTGAAAATATTTCTGGTTCATTTTTCTCCTTTCGCTCAAACCAAACCAGCTGCTCTCCACGTTTGTCTGTTTTCAAACAGCGAGAACATCCAGCAGCTACCCCAGATAAGAAAAAGAAACCACAGACAAGATAAAATGACCTTTTGCTTCCTCAGTCCTTTTTTTTCCAGTGGCGACAAGATTCATCTTCTCTAGGAGGTCTTCTGTGCGACCAGGGGGTCACATGCATCTTGTGGCTCTGCTCAGGCTTTGTGAAGGAGGTGATGCTGGTTAAAACTAAAGGGAAAAAGCAGGGGGGGGGGGGGTATTGATGGATGGAGAGCGGAGCGAGAAAGACCAGCCATTGGTTTTTGCAACTCCTCCCCGGTGTTGCCACTGTTGCTCGCTCCTCTGTGTTTCCCAGGATTGATCACAAGCCTTCGCCAATAAACAGCCTCACTCTGAAGACGTGTGAACTCTCCGAGGTGCCTTAATAGAAAAATCATTGGCGCTGTCCCCATCCCTCAATAACTCGCCTCCCCAAGTCCCTCAGTCCCACCCTCATCACTAACTTCTAACCTCATTTGTTGCTTTTATTTTCCACAGAGGCAATTACCTTGCTCGCATCGACACTCTTTGCTGCTGGCTGTGTTATCTCAGCTGCGCCAGTGAATGCGCCCACTGAATTTACAACTCAAACCTGCTGGTGGAGCGGGCGCCACACAGCGTAATCTTTACTTGATCCTGTCCCCGAGGCTCTCATCCCTTGTAAGAGCTGTTATTTTATGAGGGAGGCAAATAAAAAAAAGGGGGGGGGGGGAGAAAAAAATTGGCTGAGACCATCTGAAGCTGCAGTCTCCTCCCAGCTGTTGACAGAGTGTCTATTATTTCTGATGCTGGAAGAGCTATAAGACAGGGAGGCAGGAGGACTTGCAAATCAAATTGCTTGAATCTATTGAAGCATCCGTCTTCGTTCTCCAGAGGGCAGCGGGGTGAAGAGCGGAGAGGCTCTGAGCCCTGATCATGACTGGAAAGGAAAACAAAAATCTGCCACTGAGGAATTGTCTGATACGCTTTGGTAAGCTAGCTGTGTAGAGYGGCAGAAGGATGGCAGGACTATTAAAATATCTTTTAAAGTTTCCTTCATGTTTGTACTTTCTGCACATTCGTGTTTTTCCTCTTTTGTTTTGTTTTCATCACAAATGATATTCCTGTTTCAGTCTTAAACCAGTATAAGAAACTTTTTCCCCCCACTTGATGAGTCCATGCTCATTTTTTTTAGCTGTACTCAAACAGAATGGCTCATGATGTCAGCTTGATTCCCTTCTCTCTTCCTCCCACCCCACTTCACTCACGGGGTAAACGTCTTTCGTTTGGCGCTGTTTGTGATTAATGGAACATCAAAAGCTCAGTGTGATACGTTCCCGAGGATATGAGTCTGCCAGGGACACATAAACATCATTAATGAAGAAGAGGCAGATTGGAGATAGACAGAAAGAGGGTGAGGGAGCAAACAGGAAGGGGGTGAATTTATATTTTTTGTCAGCTATGTGATATATAAACTCACCTGTGGTTGTGATGATGATTGGCTCTGCAGAGCCAGTTTGAGGTATGGACAGTTTGCACCCAGAGAGCTCTGCCTGCATCACTTTAATGTCTATGAATGAATAAATAAATGGCAGCACCACTTTTTTTTTCTTCCTAACTCCATCTGGGAAATTCACATCTCCCTTTGCTCTTTCAAGCCCAGTGGCAAAGAACTCAGAAGCACCACAAAAGAAACATCTCCACTCAAGACAGCTATATTTATCTGAGTATGTAGCTCTCTACTGGGCTTAGAGGCTTAATTACCCAGAAGTGGGGGAAGAGAAGATGAAATGTAATTATGCAACAGGGCAGAGCATCCCGAGTAGTGGTGCCGTGTTTGATAGGAGCATCGCTGCTATTTTCACAGAAAGGTCTGACCTTTGCTTCAGTCGTTTCAGTAAAAGGCCAAAAAAAAGTGCTCTTCAGGAAACAAATTCTGAACTTTTTCACTCGTAATATTTAAGCTACTTATGTCAGAAAGGATAAAAAATGGCTCTCTGGTTTTTCCTCTTGTAGATAAAACATTTCTTAAGGCGCTCTTTTTTTTTAATGTGTAGGCCTATTTGAGACGTTGTTTAACATTCGGTGGAATCTTCTGAAACTTAAATTACCACTCAGCTTACAGCGTTAGGAAGTTTTGCCCATGTGTATTTCTGCAGCCCGCTAATGCTTATAGACTGTTTCATATTTAATGCAACGATTTTCTCCTCTCATTAAAACATGGAGGAAAAAAGCTGCACGGCTGCTGAAATGTGCTGAAGAAGCTAAACTGTTAAAGTTGTTAAAAGTGGGGGAAAAAACTGAACGTTAGCTAAAGGAGAAAAATGTTTGCCAAAATGCTAAATAAAGCAAAAGATGCTAACTAAATGGAGCAAAATACAAGCTAAAAGTTCAAAGTACCAAAATGCTAGCTCACAGCATTAAAATGTTAGCTAGAAGCTAAAAGCAGCAAAATATTAGTTATGAGTTAAGTAACAAAAGCCTAACTTAAGGCTAAAATTGCACAATGCTAACTTAAAAATTAAAGTATTTGATGGCAACCTAAAAGCTAAAAACAGCAACTTTAGGCCTACCTAAACAGATTCAAGCTAAAAGTAACAAAAGAGTAAATTATGTCTAAAAGCAAAATGTTAACTTCAAATTAAAGACAYCAAAAGGCTTTCTAGAAGCTAAAAGAAGAACAGTAAGAAAACAAAAAACAGATGCTGAATCAGATTTCACAGAAAACAAGGTTTTAGAAGGAATTCAAGATATTTCAGAAAATGATTATAAAAATATTTAGAAATTTACAATTAACTAAAAATAAAAGTTCATAGAACCCGTCCCGAATGAGCTGAATATTTTGATATAAGAAAGGCTAAAATAGCACAAATTACTCAGACTGGAAAATAAAACGTGCAAAAAATAAAACAAAGTGAGGGAGTTGGTGTGAATGCTTGATCGGCATTTACATAATTATGTGTTTGAGTGTGCATTCTGGACTTGCAGGAACAACCTTCTGATGTCTCTTGAACAGTAAAAGACCATCGGTAAAATCCTGCAGGCTAAATGTGTGGAAGCTACACATGCATGAAACTTTAAGAAAAAAAAATCGATCAAAATGAAATCTCATTTAGTGTCTCTGTGCCTTCCCGGTGGCCTCAGCGTGAAGGATGTAGAGCCAGAGGTGGGGGCAGGATGGAGTGCTCCTGGAAGACGGTTCTGCTGCTGGTGTGTGCGTCTCTGGGGGTCCAGTACACGGCCATCCGAACACTGAGGGACTCGCTGTCCGGACCCTGCCRGGGGGCCTACAGGTGCCGGAGCAGACACCACGGAGGTACAAGCTTGTAACAAATGAAAATGTTAAACGTGTATCTCTTTCATGACAGAAAGCACTGAAATCATCACTGTTCCTCATGCTAAAAGTTAAAGTGAGGAAGCTGAGTGTTAAATAAGGGAATTCCCTCTAAGTGGCTTGGATAGAAGAGAAATATGCGTGATTTGTTTGGCAATTATCCTCCAATTTATCTACTTTAATACCCTCTCACAGCACAGATGTAACTTGCCAGAGATGAGCTCCTGTGTACCAAAAAAAAAAAAAAAAACCATCCCCTCTGCAATCAACTCTTCATCAGCAGTAATTACACATTAGCTATTTGCTCTATATTTAGAGATCCGCCATTTCATAAACCCCCTCTGAAATCACTGGCAGACAAGCAGCTTATCATGCATATTTACCCTCTGAATTATTTAGGCTTTATTGGCTTTATTCAGTCGTTTTCCTGGGTTATATATTACTGTAGTTCACTTTTATGAGCTGGAGTTATTCTTCTGAAATGAGAGAAATAGATTTTATTTTCCTTCARAGCTTGAAATAATCATAACCCTGCGTAGTGGAACGGGTTATTTGAGGCTGTAGGATGAAATGCGTAATCGTGAACCGTTTCTTTTCTTTAGATTCCAGATGGACGACTTTGTGTGACGACAGCTGGATGTCCATGGAGTTTCCTCAGAGGCACATCCTGCTGTTCGCCACGACGCGCAGCGGCTCCTCCTTCACCGGGCAGCTCCTCAACCAGCATCCCGGGATCTTCTACGTGTTCGAGCCCCTCTACCATGTCCAGCAGGCCTTCACCAACTCCAGCAGCAGGCTGCGGCGCACCTTGGACCGCCGGGCCCTGCTGGGAGCGTACAGGGACCTCCTCCTGAACCTCTACACCTGCGAGCTGCGCTTCATGGAGAACTACATCCGCCCAGAGCCTCAGGACCACGTCACGAGCGCTCTGTTCAGGCGCAGCTCCAGCCACGCCCTCTGCTCCCCGCCCGTGTGTSCAGACGGGGCGGACGCCGTCGAGCCGCCCGACGAAAGCTGGTGTCYGAAAAAGTGCGGGGCTTTGAATCTCACTTTGGCCTCCGTGTCGTGTCTGTCCAGAGGACACGTAGCCATAAAGACCGTGCGGATCCCTGAGGTGGGGGACCTGCGCACTCTGACCGAAGACCCTCGCCTGGACCTGAAGATCATCCACCTGGTCAGAGACCCCAGAGCCATCCTGGCTTCACGCATAACGGCCTTTTCTGAACAGTTTCGCGCCTGGAAGATATGGAACGTGACGGGACGGCAGCCCCGGTACGTGGACCTGTCGCAGATCACCAGCACCTGCAAGGACATGGCGGCCTCGGTCGAGACCGSCCTGCAGAGACCGGCGTGGCTGAGGGGGCGCTACCTGCTGGTGCGGTACGAGGACTTGGCCCTCAGCCCGGAGACCCGAGCGACGCAGATCTACAGGTTCGTCGGGCTGGAGATGGAGGACAGGGTGAGGGCGTGGATCGCGAAGAACACCAACAGTAACGTGTCGAACCCGTCCGAGTGGAATTACAAATACTCCACCAGCAGAGACTCCAGAGTCACGGCAGAAAGCTGGAGGCTTCGGCTGAGCTTTGACATCGTGAGAACGATTCAAAACCTTTGCAACGACACTCTGGCTCTGCTGGGATACAGGCAGGTTCAGTCTGCCGCTGAACTCAGAAACGTGTCACACAGTTTGGTGGAAAGCAGGACTTTTCTGCCCGTCACGTGATTTTAGTTTCTGTTTTTTAYGCCTCGATTTATGCTGAAGTTTCAGTCTGTCGAGATGCCGGTAAAATGAATGTGTCTTATATGAACTTTGACTGAAGTTAATAAAGAGGATCAGTGTTAAAAGTGCCAGAACACACATCAGAATAATTTAAGTAACCTCATTGAAACAACAGCTGCACTTTGACTTATTTAATACAAAAATAAACTGGGTTCTTGTACCAACACTTCTTTTATTTTATCCTTAAATTATTGTCTGATACTCCCTTTTCAAAATCAAAACATAACTTTTTTATTTTATTTATTAGAAATTAGGTACGTMTGGAAGGATCTAAAAATCAGAGATGTAGAAACTAAACTCTCATTTTCTTCTGGGTGTAAAAGTTTCCTGATTCCTGCTGCTCTAAAAGAGGGTTTCTTGCACATTCTTGTTTCATTAATGCCTTAGAAAATAAACACTGAGCACAGAAAAGAAGATAGCCCTAGTTGCTTTTTCAAAATGTAAGATGATGATTTGGAAACTGCGTTTTTGTGTGGGATAGGTTTTATTTAACCTTTAACGCCTTCCATATAGGGGATTATAACATTTTGAAATTATTCTCTTTATGTGTTGATGCAAAAAAATGTTGAATTGCTAAAAAAACATAAATCTTTAATGCTGTATGTCAGATTAATGCTGCATTAATTTGTACACTGAGTTTTAAGTTTATAAAACTCAACTGGAACTCCATCCAAATTTGGATTTCTGACTCACAAAGTCAATTTATTGTGTCTGACTCGAGTATGAAAAAGTTGTGAAAGCTGCTGTTATAAATCTTTTGTTTACATTTTTTACTGTACTTTTTCATTATTAAACATGYTGTTGCAATATCCGAATGCAGATAATGCAGAGAAACCGCGTGTTATCGGCCTAYAGTCTGCTTTATCCCGAAGCACAACTGTTAACAAACCGTACTGGTTTTCTGAGTTGCAACTGGAACTCTGTAAAGTCRGGTCTGACCTCATTCCCAGATATGAAGTTAAAAGGAAGTGCAGCTTCAGGCCCCGTCCACACTACTCTGGAGATTATTCATCTTTGAAATGTTTGCACCTCCTTTTACACACAAACCGAGCTCTTTGCTTTTCAGTAAATTATGCTAACGCTCACGAAACTGTTCTCACAAACACGTATGAAACTCTTTTTACTGGTTTTTCCTGCTTCTGTCTCTTCATCCCAGTCCTGTGCTGAATAACTCAGAAAACTGTGAAGGTGTGAGAGAATTATTTTCAGCCAAACTGAGTGTTTCTCTGTTTTGATATGTTAATGTTCTCACTACATAGTGGTGTGGGTATTTCAGCATTTTTTCTTAGGGATGGAGAAATAATTCTAATAAAAAGGGAAAATATTGTAATAAATGCTTGAAACAGTTTATCCATGTCAATTATGGAGACAAACGGTTCATTTTTTATCATTATTTTATTTTCAGATGACATTCTCATTCTGGCGTTATCTGGAGCTGTTTATAAGGGGTGTTGTGTAAAAATGCAGATTTCATTCTCTTTGGATTTCCTGTGAATATTTCCCACCTTGAATCTCTGGAAGACGAGCAGCTGAGTCAGGGTGCAAAAACAGCAGCATTGCGTTTTGCATTGCTTCATTTTCTGTCCTGATGGCTGCTTTGTTGTTTTCTGATTGATAAGTTTGATTAGTTCAGCTACATGTTTCAACGTTAGCACGAGAAGCCTTCATTTGTTCTGACGTGTAGGAAAACAAAGTGATTTCTGCTTTATCCTGTTGACTGAAAAAAAAAACTTTTACATTTCCAGTAAGACAGAAAATCTCCCACTATCAGCTTCTGTTCTGTGCTGTGGCTCCAGTACACGTTCACACATTCTTCCAACATTTCCCAATTCAAAAAAGTGAGACCAAAATTTTTTTTAACCATCTCAAAAAATGTGACTGATTTTGCACAAAAACAGCATTCATGACATCGACAAATAAGAATTAATGAAGACATTTTTAGTTTCTTTACCGTAAATATTTCAAACTGACAACACATCATGGTGCAAAGCTCTCAGCTCGTGATTTCAGAGGCCTTTTGATTTTATTTTATTTTATTTTATTTTATTTTATTTTATTTTATTTTATTTTATTTTATTGTTTAAAGCTGCTGTTTGGGTTGGTGCTGATTAGAAGTTCTGGTTTTGTTGCGCCAACCTGGAAACCTTCCTGGAGTTCGGGACCTCTCGCAGGTCTCACAACAGAGTGAGCTCCAGTGAGTTGTTGATTTTTCTTTCTTTTATTATTATTAAAATTGTTTAGCTTTTATATGGTTATTTGCAGAAGGACAGAAATACGTTTGATGATAATAAAGCAAATAAGAATTCTTGCAAAGACGAATGATTAATTTAAGCCAAATTATTGGATTTAATGCTGAACTGTTTCCAGTGAAACTCCTAAAATGGCACATGGTGAAACGTTCGACACTGCTCAACAACTCCAAGATGTTATTTATTTATTTATTTATTTATTTATTTAAATAAAACTTGGGTCCTTATTGTAAAAAAAAAGTGTTGCAGCTTCAATGTTACATGGTGGACATGTTTAATCATCTTTTTAAAGACCTTTTAAAATAAACTATCTACATGTGAAAATGACTTGTTTGATGTGTTTAATTTACTTGTAGCACCAAACTGGGCGTGTATTTATACTCCATGACTGAAGAAAAAGAGGAAAAGTCAGACTTTTTTTGTTCAAATTGTCCTCTTGCTTCGTCCCTCTGATGAATCTTGGGTAACTTCTGTTTTTGATGCAAGAAAACATTAATTTATCTTTGAAGCTCACAGGGATGATATCAGTATCAGTCAGCCTCTGTCTGCTGCGCCGTACGGTCAGAGATTAGACAGCTATAAGTTCTGTGTGTACTTTGTGTCCAAACAGAAAAAAAGGATGTGTGCCGTTTCCAAGCACCAGACTATTTTTTTTAACGCGGAGCTGCTGTCTCGAGATAAACACTGTTTGTAGGGAAACTCATTGCACAAACTGTAGACAAACCACTGACTGACTGTGATTTTCTTGTCTTTTGAATGTGAACATTGCATTTAAAAGGCAGTGTTCACATTCCTACGGAGGCTGCGATTCTCTCCTGCTGGTAGCTGCGAGCTTTCTTGCTCATGATGCTGATGAAAGCCACAACAGAACGATGGAAAGTATGCAATTCCACTACAAGAGTCACGCTGCTTTGTAAGTACTATTAGATGTGAGGTGAAATTGTCCCTTTAATAATGTATTTTTAGACACCCAGTCCTTCTCATCTTTCCTGTGGCTTCCCTTCAGATGCTGACACCAGGGATATCTCAGCACAAAGAATTGATCTACAGATTCAGCTGAGGGGAAACAGGATTTAAGATGCATTGAGAAAAGACCAGCCGCCTTTCTTTGAACTTAATCTGCTGGGCTACACAAACTGGCCATAAAGCAAAGCTTTATGACACCCGAGGAGATGTGCTTCATCGGTTTTTCCATCCCCACCCCGACACACAAAGCTGCGAGTAGCCTGAGTCAGCTGTCAGCTAATTACCCAGTTCTTCTGCACTCAATACAGGCAACGCCTTCCTGTCTTCTTGAGTGCGCTGATAAATTCAGGTCTTATCGTTGCAGGAAACAAATATGAGGTGGATGCTGGGAATGGGAAATGCAAAAAAGCACACCATTTATCAGGGGTTCCCACCCTCACCGAGCTATCAGACGGTAAAACGGGGCCAATTTTTGTTTCTCGAAGCGACATTGTGTTGACCCAGAAACGTGTAGTCTTTAAAAAATCAAGTGGATTAGAGATAGAGATAGATAAACACAAAATTTATAATGGCTTGTTTATTCAGTGAACCAAGTCATTGTGAGGCCTAATTAAAGACACTTTTTGAAAACAAAATAAAATAAAATAATTTATCAAGTTTATCAGGCTGTTTTGTTGAGTTTATCCCGATTTATGGGTATTAAATTCCCTAATGCGGGTACGCACTCAATGCAAACAAACTATTTAGCTGTAGTGATGTGCGGATCGATACTAAAAACATCGATACCACCAAGAACTTAATGCTCAAAATCAATTCTAAAATTAAAATATTGATTATTTGATACTTAAATAATTAAAGTAATGTATACCAATAACTGTAACAAAGAGGAAAGGAACTAAACTATTGAAACCTTGACTAAAACATACGCGGTTGGTGGGAACTACTTTTTCTTCCGCCATGCTCAGTATTTCCATATTATGCTCACGTAACATAAATGAAGATGCAAGTTTTCCTTTTCATGGTAGTTCTTGATAAATAAACAATCATTTATTTTAACGCTTTTAATATTTTACTTTATTTTTTAAATATTTTTCTGTTATATTAGCTTGGTTATATTGTAAATAAGTAAATCAATATACTGTTTAATTTAAAATGAATACATAAGTTATTTTGATGTCTTGTTTTCTTTATGAAGCTATGATTTTAAATACACTACTTTTTAAAAATTTAATGTCTTCGATACCAGCCTGAGTTTTACCTGATATCAGAAATGGATAGTAAATCAGTGGTATTAAGCTTCAAAAACCACAAGAAATATTCATCTTTTGTATGTAAACAAAATGTCACGGTGGAAATATGAGTGAATCTGCTAAATTATCTGATGTTTTGATTCCAAACATCTCTTCTACCACCTAAAAAAGTAATTTAAATTTGCACATAGCAGTTTGCTTCTATTCACTGCATTTGCTTCCAAATTTTTAATCGGAGGACACATTAATTGTCAATATGAAAATAAATCAGCAAACTTTGAACTTTCCTTCATGATGTTGCGATGAGTAACTTCAAGCAAAGGTCCCAGACGAGGCTGTGGTTTTTTCAAGGCCAAGCTAAATCGTGCGAAACATCCACTTGAGTTTTGAAATTTTTCTTTTAAAAAAAATCTTCGTGGCAAGTAAAAACTCAAATATCTCCAGCTTGTTGCTCCAGACTTCTTCTTGTGATTTTTTTTATTCCCTTTAATCCATCTCCCAACAGACCCTCCAACTGAAAGATTGCCAGGAGAGATAATGTGTGAATGTAGCAGATAATCTTCCAAAACATTTACCGCAAGTGTGCCAGTAAGCGATGCGAAGTGATGGTAAGAGCTGAAGCTTTTCTGCTGACCTGCACGTTGCTCTCCTATATTGTGGGTACATTAACATACATGCCGTATTGAAACTGACACAGATGCAATCATCTAAGAGCTTCAACTTCTGCTCGAGGTGCTGTAAACTGCAATTTCCTCCGAGTACTTTTTGCATGGTGACCTTTGAGAGTAGCGTATCTTGAATCGGTAAGTAGACAGACTCAGCAGACATTTTGACTTCCTAATTTTTCACCTGGAGCATTGTGCTGGCATTAAAGGAAGCGCTGGTGAACGGCTCATCGTACTCAGCAGACTGAAGCTTCTCTGTCAGACTGGGTGGGTTTTAATTATTAACAGCTCCACTCACATATGGGGTCCCCTCCAAAGGGTCTGTATTCGATCCAGTGCTATTTTTCTTTTCCTTCTGCATGGTTCCAACTGAATCAGTTCTTAATAAATGTGAAATTCTGGTACGTTGCTATATCAATAGGGCTAAAATTGATATTCCCTTTAAAAAAGAAAAATGAAAAAGAAATAAATTCTGTCTCTGTGAGTGTTTTCTAAAAGATATTAAAAAATAGCGCCCGTTTCTCAAATTTCTTCACCGAAACTAACAAAGCAGGATCCTCTGCCCTTCATGTTCCACAGTAATCCTCTTGGTCTTTTGGAAACTTGGAACAAATTGTTGCAGAAATTTGGACACCTTTTCATTTGGTGCACAAAGAACTGCAGAGAACGGCTTTTCTCAGCTGAGGTCCTGTTCCTGCTCAGGGTCACGCAAGACTTTATTAAGGTTTTAATACGATTTTACTCGGACCATTTTACAACAATGCAAACAAAGAAAGGGCTGCTTCCTTTAAAGGAATGAACATCCGCCGCATTTTGTTCCAGAGGTTTAGACTGAGATCTCCCTTTGATGAGAAGGGATGGAGCTGTGACCATTTTGGTCAAATCTAGTAAATTATAATCTGCATAAAGTCATGTAATATTGTGGGATCTCACAAAATGTGTGATTGTTCAGAAGATCTGCATCAGGGATGGGCAATTGAGGTGACTTCTGTCTGGCCTTACACTGAGCACCCCCCACCAACATAAAAAGCACTCATAGCAAGCTTTTAAAAAAATCAAAATTAAAAATTAGATATATTTTGGAGGTATCTATTCACAAAATTTCATGGGTAACATATGTGTTTAGTCTCCTTAGAGAATGTGTCTGCTGACGGAAATTTTGTCACTAATTAACTAAATTTTAGTCTTATGTCTTATTTTTGTGGTTGAGTTCAGTCATTTACTTAAACAGTGATAGAATCAACATGTCTCTACATAATACGTGTGTTCCTCCGCAGGATAAACAAAGACGTATTTAAGGTTTCCGGTTTTCCTGGTGTAAAACGTACCGCCCCTAAGGGTGTGATCAGGGTGCTCTTAAATATTTGGGGTTTGTTAGGGACATGTAAGACTTTAAGCGTAACCAGACAAAAGTTAGAAACCATTGTTTTTGTGTTCTGATTAGACTCAGGGTCACACAGACGGTGGCTCTGAGCATGAGAGCTGTGAAGTAAACCTTTTTAACTGAACTTTCTAACACTGCCATAAGGGATTTTAGTATGAGTCGCCACTACAACACGTTGCACAAAGCTAAATATGAGAATTTTACTTACTATATTTATTCGAGTACAATACGTAGAATTAAATCCATAAAATCATCCACAAAGTTGGGGGGTAGTACTATACTCTGACAAATATTTTTACTTATGTATTTTAACTGAAATATCGGCTTCATTCACAAAATGCCTGAGTCCAGAAATGGGACCGCGTCGTAAAAAGCAGTTGAAACAAGCTTACCTCTGACACTCCTCTGTGCTTCAAAGCGAGATAATAACAGATCCAGGCAGGCGACATGATGTGAAAATAAGGGGATAAAAGTATTCCTGCACCTTAGTAATGATAGCGAACTAATGACATAAGCGTGTGACCAAGCCGCTCCTCGAACAACAACAAACACATGTTCGTCTGTAATGGCTGCCGTGTACCGGTGTTCTGAAAAAGTTTGTATCCCTGAAAAAAGTTTCCCCACCAGAGGGGGCGCTTGTGAGTAGGAAGTAATCTGCTTTTCCCCCACAAGATGGCCCAAATCTCATG
>NW_013952549.1:1192459-1195941 GCF_001266775.1 Austrofundulus limnaeus
TGTATGTATGTATGTATGTATGTATGTATGTATGTATGTATGTATGTATGTATGTATGTATGTATGTATGTATTGTAACGCTTTCTAGTTGTGCGTGAAAATGTATGTCAAGATGAGCCTTTGATAAACTCAAGAACCACTTTTATTTAGGAGCTGCTGTAGGCCGCAGCCACGCCGTACAGAGAGCCAAAAACCCCACACACACACCACACAAATAAAGACACTCTCTCCTTTTTTTTATCTCCACCTAGCTCCTCCTCTCTCACGTAAAACTCGCGTGAACATCTCATTCCCAAGCTGTTATATGAAAATGTACAACTCTAGAAATGATACGGTAACAATCTAACTCTGAACACGCTACAATATAAAAACTGCAAAGGCTGAAAAATCTTGAAGTCTGTATGAAATTGGAGGTAGTTTGAGGATTAAATCTTTTGTGCTTTTTAAGCTCAAAAAAGGGGGGTCGTATTATACATGAGATCGTATTATACACGAATAAATAAGTTGTAAGAACATAAATGACTGTAACTTTTTAACAGAACCACGCAGACGTCTGCACTCAAGACGTCTGTTTATTAAACAAGAGTACCTGTTTTTCATGCACCGAATGTTAGTTTAATAGGTCAGAAGACACAGATGCAGGCATTCACACAAAAAAAAATATCCAGCAGTAGTAAAATGTTTTCCTTCTGGTAATGGTTTGAGAGCACGTGGAGAGGTTACACACTGATATCTGTCGTCCCTACAGCTTTATTTTTAAGGATTCAGAGCAAACACAGACTCTCTCGCGGTTGCTGTTGCATTTCTTTCTGCTGCTCCCCTCTGCAGGAGTCGTCACAGCGAGCGAACTCGCATGAAAGATTTGCCAATTGTTTAGCACCGGATACCCCTTCCTGACAGTGTTGTATAAAGTACATCAAAGTGATACTTGAGTAAAAGTACAAGTATCTTATCATAAAAATACTTTGGTAAAAGTTAAAGTCTTCTCTACTCTTCTCACTTGAGTAAAAGTCTTAAAGTATTTGATATTTTTTGTAAAGTGTCGAAAGTAAATTTCTGACACAAAATCTTCTTAAGAATTAAAAGTAAAAGTACTGAGTAAAAGTGAGCAGTTAGATTTTCCAAAATGACATTTATTGGGAGGTGACTTCTCCAAAAATATGTATTTTTTCTAACGGCGTGGAGCTGTGATGGGTTGTGCACAAGCTAATATGGTGTCGGAATGATATATGTATTTATACTTCTCATCCAACCACAATTAAATTCACTCTATCCAGGAGCCACAATTTATCAGGATAGTATTTTTTAAGTAATAACTCAGAATAAAATAGGAGTAACGACTTTCTACTTCTTACCTTTTTTAAAAAGTGTTGTGAGTAGAAAGTACAGATAATTGTGTAAAAATGTAATGAGTAAAAGTAAAAACTTCGTTGAAAAATAATTACTCAAGAAAAGTACAGATAACCAAAATTTCTACTTAAATGCAGTAACAATTTGTACTTACAACTCTGCTTCCTGATGCAATCCCGGACCCAATCCAGCAGGATTATTACTGCACTGACCATCGACAGCTGCTGCTCCCACTGACTCCCTTACAGGATATTGGCAAAAAAAAATTAACTTGTTTTCAAATATTAATTGCTTTCCCTCCTCTCTGTTCTTCAGAGTAAGCTCCTCTTGCATCAGCTTGTGTTTGGAGGATGAAATTTAAAGCAGCTGGACTGCACTGGTCTGCGTGATCTGCATGTGTGGAAAGCAGAGAAACTTAAAAAAAGCAGCTGGAACGAGGCGATATGTACATACATGTTTTTAAACTGGAACCCTAATCTTCTGGGACAAGGACTTCCAGCCTCGTATCAGGCACTCACACATCCACTTTGAGCTGCTCCGTGGCCCCAGCGGAGCAACATTTGACTTTGGATTATCTGTTGCAGCATAATAAAACTAACCCCAAACTGAATTTCTGTAGAAATACAGCAGCTTGAAGCGAAAGGGAGGAAGTCAAGCTGAGAGCTTTAAAGTCAGAGCGTGAGAAGGCCTTCGCTCCTGTCTTCTCATTTACACCAGACAGCAGCAAGRCAGACGACTTCCTGCAGAGATTTAACAAACTCACATTAAATCAACATACCCCAAACATTTCCTTTATTATTAAACTCATCATGTATTAAACAGAATTCAAAGAGATACATATTTATTTAAAAGTCTAGCATGCCTTGAAGAAATGCGTATCACCCTAACGCTGATGCTAATAAAATTTACAACAGGTTAATTTGGTCTCACAGGTCTAAATGAACAGAACCAGCRTCGGTACAAACATCCTCTTGACCTTCCAACACAACACCCCCCCGTAGCGTCGGTGTCAGCTGCATCAGCTCCATGGTATAAATCCCCGCCCTGCTGTATCCYGATGCCCCTCTGTAATCACCAGCCTCAACCATTAGCTGATGCTAATGAGATGTGGGAGTTTTAAAAAAAAAAGGAGGACGTGAGATGCCCTTGGAGTTGCTCCTCCGGTCGGAGGTGTGTCATCTCGGTTCATTATCCGGCGGCTGATTCTTTCACGGCCTTTATCTGGGTCTGCGGCGAGAGAGTCGGCACATTACGAGCTGCCGTGCCGTCAAACTGAACCCGTTTGWTTTCAACTGGATTAAAGGACGTGTGCGTGTATATGGCCACTTTAAGTTGCACCTGTTTAAATGCTTGCTAACACAATCAGCTAATCAGCCTATTTAATGGAGGGAACTCGGGCATCTACAGCACAAAAAGTAAGAAAATTTGTGTTCACAACAATGATCTTGGTGTTAAATCTGATGGTGAAGATCAAAACAAGTGTCAGCAAAATAAGCTGACTGACGGTGGCAGAGAAAATTTGGCAAATTTTTCATGTGTGCAATCCACACACATCCCACAAATGCATGTTCCTTACAAATGTGGCACCTTTATCAACAGGTAATCAACAGGCTTTCCAATGGTATGAGACTTATTGCCAAGAAGCATTGCTTCAACAAAGAAAAAAATCTACCAAACCCACATTTTCTTGCTTTTTGTGCTATGTTGTGTCCAAATATAAATTACTGTAATATTGCTTGGGCTAGTAYCCATCCGACCAAACTGGAATCTATTTKTCGACTTCAGAAGCGAGCTTTAAGAATAATATTTTGTGTAAATCATAGACATCCCTCTCAGTCACTGTTTGCTCAGGCAAATATTCTTAGTGTTTACCAAGTGAATCAACTTCAAATTGCTTTATTTGTTTATAGTTCTATAAAAAAGTTACTTCCCCAGCATTTTTGTAAAATTTTTACTTTTAACAACAAATTTCACCAGTATTTAACTCGTAGAAATTGTCTTATTAGACCCCGTAATTGGCGTACAACTCAACACAGTTTTGTGTTTTAATACAGAGGGTCAAAGGTGTGGAACAGTCTTCCAGGATCTCTCAAAGTTTCCAAAGACATTTTTAAGCGAAGAATGGTTTCCCT
>NW_013952549.1:1196399-1213997 GCF_001266775.1 Austrofundulus limnaeus
TGTCAAACCTCTTGAGTGGATTTTGGCAATTCTCCTTCACATTTTTTTTGTAATAAAATTATGAAACTATTCTTTTTTGTTTTATTTTATTTTTCTCCTCTTATTGTGAAATAAAGATATAAAAAAGTATAAATGTGGTGAAAATGAGTAAGCATTTGAACAGGGAAGAAAGAAAAATGGAGTGATTCACTGAACTCCAACGGCCTCCACAGTCACCACATCTCAGTCCAGTCGAACATGTTTGGGATGTGTTGGAACAGCAGAATCACATCATGAATGTGCAGCTGACAAATCTGCAGAAACTATGAGGATGGATCTGAATCCATAAGGAATGTTTCCARCACTTTGTTGAATCWACGCCACAGAGYAGAGGAAGTTCTAGACCAAAGAGTCCAACTCAGTCTCAGTTAGGAAAGTGATCAGTAATTGTATAGAACATATAGTATCTGTGTGTTCAAAGCAAGATACGAGTGTTTGAGGCTCGACTTCCTGCAGAGAAGCAGTCGTTTTAAAGAACTCCACAAATTGCTTTCCTTATAGGAAAGTATTCATTTAAAGAAGAGACGCTGTGAAGAGCCAAACACAAAACGTATTGACGATCCCGTTAAAATCACCTGTGTGAAGTGCTGCTGATGACCGGGGAGGCATCACCAGGAGATGATTATTTCCATTTYCCTTCAAACTGACTGTACACCCACACTAGAAAAAAGCAGCTTTTCACTGATGACACCATCTCAGCCTCATACAAACTGAGGGCAACGGCAGCGTGTAATTTTCCCAAACCGAGTGAGCGCAGTCCATCATATTTGAACGTTTTATATGAAAATAAACGGAACACTCGCGGCGCTAAAGTTGCTTCTTCTCGGTTGACGTGACCATTAAATCCCAGTGGCACTTTACGCAAACGGACCCTCGTTTTTCACTCTCCTTACTGGAAGCAAAAGATGTCAATTATGGAGCGATTATGAAACATTTAGGATGGAGTGAAGCCACTTTGGACCAAAATATCTTTATTTCCGAAGCCACGCAGGCCCTTAGCAGACATCTGCATCTGTCACTCTCATCGTTCATGTACGGTTATTCGCCCCCCTGTGCGCACTGCAGACACACAAACACACACAGGCCTGATGCTTCCTCCCTCTTTATTGATCATCTTCTGCACTAAAACGCTGCCCAAGATCTTTGTTTAAAAAATTTGCCATTAACTTCACGAGGTCTGTCTGCATCTCACAAACCACAGGAGGGATTTTAAGGAAACTTTCAGGAAATAAYCAGGYGAACATTTACAGCTGATTAACTTTKGGAGAAAATGWCAACRACCACATCACAGCAAGTTTTGTGCTATTTCARCAATTTATATATCAAAATATTCAGCTCATTCAGGACATTCCATTTATGACTTTTGGTACTTCAGCAGTTCTTTTTGAGATATTTATCTTCTTTTAACCATGTTTTTCTTCTTAAAAATTTAATGGAGCTCTCTTCATCATCCTTAAAATCCTTCAAAATGATCTTARATCCTAACCGTATTTTTTCCCTTTTGTTCTGGTTCTTCGTGTTTTACTTACTTATACTAATGTCAGCTTCTAGTTTCCTGATTTAAGTATATTTCAGCTTTTTTAGCTGTTTTTTTTTTACATTTTCTGTCATTCTCCTGTTAATTTAAGTTTTTATGCTTCTTTTAGCTCGTCCTGTTAATTTAAAATTTTTAGGCTTCTTTCAGCTTCTTCCTGTTAAGTTAAGCTTTTTATTCTTCTTTCCAATGTTTTCTGCTAATTTAAGCATTTTATGTTTCTTTCAGCTTCTTTGTGCTAATTTAAGCTTTTCTCTGTGTTTTTAGCTCACTCAGGCTTTTGATGCTTTTTTCAGCTGTTTTCTGCTAATTTAAGCTGTTCTCTCTGTTTTTAGCTAATTTAAGCTGTTTGCTTCTTTTGGCTGTTTTCTATATTTTAGCTAATTGGAGCTTTTTCAGCTAAATCTGCCTTCTTGTGATAATTTCTTACTGCTTAGTTCAGCAAACAGKTGCTCTTTATGTTCATGTGCTAATTTCAGCTACTGTTTTGCTATTTTTAGGCTAGTTTTAACTTTTTTAGCTTCTCAGGAAAAAACTTTCAGCATTAAGCAGTCACATTGCATTTTGCAGAAGATGCAAATTCTCTATACTTTTTTTTTAATGTGGAGCTAAAATTTGACAGCTGCAAATTTGTCATTTAGTAACAGAAAAAAAAATTGAACCTAGTTTAAAACTCAAAGGCTGCAGGTAATATGTGCTCCTTCAAGGAATGCAAAACCTTTAATTCTGCTTCCTCTTATTCCAAAAAATCAGCTCTTTWATGCTTATTGTTCTTCTACGATTTTTTTTCTCCCAAAGTTGTTGTAAAGAAGAATGCATTTTAATGATGTCCCTCTCCAGAGTTTGTTCCCAGCTTGAGCTCACTCGCAGATTATTTATTACCCCTGATCTTAATAATGGGGCGTTCACAGCAAAACATCAAACAGCCAGCTGGCGCGGCTGCTTCTTGGATGGAGCTCCAGCAAGGTAAAAATGCACGCAGAGCCTCTCCAAACTCCAAAGCTTCGTCAGCACAAACTCTGCAGGTTCAAAAATWAAAAAAAACACAAGTGAAACCTCATCAACAAACATTTAACATATAACTTAATTAGCCTTTACATCAAGAATACATTTAAAACAGCCAGCGCTTGTATTAGCTGTCAGCGTGCTCATGAGTTTGCATCTTTTCAATAATTAAATGCTCACTTAATCTCATCCTTTTTTGCTCTGTTGAGTAGAAAACACATCACATCAGGACATATGTTGATTACTAAACTGCACTGATACCACAAAAGGGTAATTAGCTATATTACAATCTGAGGTAATAGGCATTGGAATGTCTCACTTTAAGAAGCAKCTATGCCTGTGCTATTTTAAACCTTTTTTTATGATGCACAATGAAGTAACAGCAGGAGCCTTGGCACGAGAGGCATAGCTCATCTAGAGGGAGAAAATGAGAAATAACGGCGATGAGCATGAGGCGAGTAACAGCAGGCTTCCTCTGAGTGGGTAAATAACTGGAAACTCGCAGTCCGCCTGTTTGTTGTTCTGTTTTCTTTGCTTGATTGTAATGAAATCTGAACAAAAAGGAGTCAGAGCTAAAATGAAACAGTAATGCAAAATAAAAAACGCTTGAAGCTTATAATCATTCATTGAAAAGCCCACATATGCAAATGCGTAAACATGTGGAAAATATACTAAAATGCACTGGGCTTGCATCCTTACTCTAACCAAAAATACAAACAGTATAAAATCAATACATTATAAACTATTTTGTATTTAGTACTAGCTTTTCTGGGTCACAGGTCAACAGGTTAAACGTTGAAGCTGCAAGGAAAAATGCATTTATTTATRTCTATTTATGTAAAATCTCAGCTATGATCTTAAAGGAAAGTTTAACACAAATCAGTTCAGAGCAAATTTATCAGGTCTGTAAAATGGCATAAATTCACTGGTTGAATTTTTTGCAGTTTCAATGGCGTTTTCATGAAACCTCAGCATTTTCCTGACAAACACGTGAGCTTGGCCCGCTTTGTATTTTTAACTACAAAACCGTCTATTCTGTAACTTTATTAGACAGAAAATTGCAGAAGAGGCTCGTATTATTTGACATGACACGAGAAAATTTGGTTTTGGTTGGTGATTAAAGTGAAACTAGCTTTATCAGGAAATAATGACGTTAATCCACCAAAAATAGGTTTCTCTGCACATCAATCCAAATGGATGAATAGATCAGGTGTTCACAGCGAGAAGGACATCTAGTCTGTAAGAAATAATGACTCAATGCTTGTAGTTTGGTTTTTGTTGTAAATTATTTTTTCCATCTATTTTTTTTTTTCATTTTTGCTGCCTTTTCTTTTTATTTAAGACCTACAGTATCCCTTGAAATGAGGCATCACTTGCCTTAATCCAGAGTTTTAAACTCTATTTTTATTAATCAAAACCAAATACATTATTATGAGACGTGTTAGCTCTCAAGAGTGTGTTTTAAAGCTGATTCTCAGCTACTACCACATCAAATTTTAGCACAATATCTGTAAAACTCAGATGTAGCCTTTCGTTTCCTTTTTTGTACTGAGTAAGATACATTCTGTAAAGGAAAACTGATTAGAAATGTTTAAAACGTTTGGTTTTCTAATAAACAGCTTGTTAAATAGTGAGAGAAAGTAGCTCAGAACAAAGCTCAGCTTCTGTTTTTTCTGCTCTCTGCAGGGAACTCTCAGTATCTGAATCTCTCTGCTGGCAGCTTCTCTGAAGGATGTTGCCCGGGGCAGAATATTTCCTCCACAAGGTTTTAGGAAAACCTAGTCCAAACCTTTTTTCGAGTAAGCAACGCTTTGATGTTTTCGATGTGGGCATCTCTCGCTCCATCCTTCACTGCTTGGCATTTCTGTCCTCTTTACAACGAGAGCCATTTAGTGGGCGTAAAAAAAAATTGTCTGTGGGATGTTTTTTTTTTTCACTTCTCCATTATTAAAGTATTTCAAACAAGAAGAACCAGAGCATAGAAGACGTGTGGGTTGCAGTATCACAGAGTTGCGGAGAGGAAACTGTGAACACAACCCTTCTGGCTCAGACTGGATCACACACTGAAGGCTGTGGGTTTCATTTGGCCTCTGATTTCTCAGCCCACTCATCCCAGCTGAGAGTTTCAGGGCAGGTTTCAAGCACTCATACATTTTCTTTTTCTTTTATTTATTTATTGYCTTGCTTTTTCTGTAACACATACCTTCCACCAAATCAAGATCTGTCTCCCTTTTCCCCCACTTCCATCTCCATCCTGTCAGCTCTTCCTCTGTGAATTCCCGGCAAACTTTAATTTTGCGACTTCTTCAAAATTCACCAGGACTGATTACTTAACAGAGCTGCATCTAAATGGATCAAAGGCTCAAGCAGCTAAAGTTAACTTTACATTTTAAAAAAATAAAAACAGAAAATGTCAGAAGTTTTCTTTTTTTTTTTTTTTTCCTTGTTGCAACTTTAAAATGCCTGCTGGGTTTAAAAATAAAAGTTTTTTTAGTAGCAATTAACATTCATCCAGATCCATCTGGTTATTTTGCGTTCTTTACCTTTTCTGTGAATTGGATAGAAGCCAGCTGCTTCCGYTACAAATGTTTAAACACTTTTTGGCAAAACTTTGTTCCAAGAAACTGTTTAACCTCTGAACACAAACAGTTGTTCTCTTTTTAAGAAGYGCATAAAACTTCTTTTAAAACATATCACAAAATCTGATTAATCACTTAAACTAAAAAGCTATTTATCCCAGTTCTGTCCTCAGGTAACAAACCTGCACTCAAAGCTCACTTAGCAATATGTTCGTTAAGTGAAAAGTAAARGTGACACGCTGCATTCTGTGCAGATCGGACTAATTAATGCACGGCGCAGCATCCCCCTGYGGTGAAACAAATAGGATGAATAACATTATTGCTGCATTTGTTTTACTGTTAAACAGTCGTGGCAGACAAAAACTTCTTTGTTTCTCACTGCAGTTTGTGATACTCGAAGCTGTGGAAATAGGGGTGCAGAAGACGCTGCAGCAGTTGGATTTCGAAGGAAGTGGGTGTCAAAACACATAATAAAAAAATGATTTTATTGCACAACACTGTCAGTATGCCTCACTGAGTTTATTAGGAATTAAGGGGGGGTGCAAATTTGACTTTATTTTAGCTTTTTATCGTTATATCAAACACATACCCAGAGTGTTGCTTTGACTCATTCATGCATGTTTGAGAAATCCTTGAATCTCCTGTGGYCATGYKGAGCTGCCTAAACACTTGATGCTGCAAAGTTCYGCCTATTTACASAAAGCTCCTCCCTGCAGCTCAGTCTGCAGCCGAGCTCCCACCCCTGAARCATTGTTGTAAAAAATAAGCTGAAGTGGAAGTGTCTGCAACAGTAGGAGGTTATTAAAAGGGGCAGTATCRTRTAAAATTAACTTWTTTGAGCTTGCAGATATGATAAGTCTGTYAGGATTCAGGCAGGAAAACACCCAGGGCGCAGGCAGGTTAAAAAAAAAAAGGGGCAAAAATCAAAATGTATTTAAAGCAAAAATGCTGTGAAAGCAGCTCAAGAACTCACCAGGCTTGGCACAAAAAACAAAAGACATGGAACATGAAACAAACCAAACAGGCTGAGGAGCACAGCACAATGATCCGACAAACACTGAAGACASGACACMGAATATAAAGGCAAACTAAYGAGAKAAGACAAGAAACACCTGGRAAAGAAACATGAGSAACAGSTGAGAGTGGGCGGGGCTGGAGCAAAGACAGGAGGAAGTAAACAGAAGGACAAGACAGAAAAAACAAAATAGAACAAACATTAACACAAACTATGACAAAGTCAAGTTTATTTTCTATTTAAACATAACTTAAAGAGGAACTTACCCCAAAATCAACTATTTTTGCAGATAAATTGTCTAAACTGTGCCCTATTTATGACTAAAATTCAACATTTTGGGCTAAAATTGTTTAAATGTACAAAATTGTATCTAAAAATGTCTTTGTGCTGCTCTCTATGGGTTTAACTATGACTACTACATTTGAATTTTGTTATTYGTTCAAAAAGTACCGTTTTGACGTTGCTGGTACTGTGTGGTGTCTCACAGCACAGTGTTCAGTATAAAAGCCTCTCCGCTGATACATAACAACTAAAGGTGACATAGTTACTTTATTCTGGTATAGAATTTAAATATATGCCTGAGAAACACATAATAGTGCCCATTTTAAAGAGACAGAGGCTAACGTCAAGGTGTTAAGGATGCAATGTCAAATTTATCTTTTGATATTTATACAGCATTTTCATAAGCTGAACGTAACATAATTACTTGATTGGAAGTAATTGTGGTCAATTTTATTTTTGATTTATACAAGTTGACAGCACTTTCATAACAACTGAGGGTGACATAGTTACTTTAATATGGTATAAAACTGAACTATATGTATGAGAAACACATAATATTGGCCCTTTAAAGTTGTGATTTTAGGTCAAACAAATTCACAGATGCTCACAGTACGCCTCAACTGAAAAACCGTTTTTTTTTTCGCCCTCTCATGATGAATGACGTCGTGTGTTTGAACGTGAACGACGTCGAACCCTTTAGCACCAGAACATGTCGGTGAACTGTAAACTCCAGTCGCCTCTCCTCTTCCTCCTCTCCCTCTGCCCTTCTGTTTGCTTCCATCCCTCCTTTTGTTTCCAGTCACACAACCCCCGGTGCCGTCCGTGCCTCGAGGATGACATGTCTGCTGATGCTAACAAATGACGAACGTCCCCGCTGACAGCAAGTCCATCTATCTGTGTCAGAGTAATTGAATTTCATAAATATAATCAGAGGGGTCTGTTATGAAGGGACCAGTAGTCTGGTCTGTTCTGTTCTTGGCTCTGTGCTCCTTCACACACCCACATACACACACACACACACACACACAACCTGCTCTGACTGCAGGCAGATTAACAAGAGAGGGGGGCATGCATGATAACCTCTAAATGCTAGTTTCATATCTGACGGGTAATAATCAACCCGGCTGCACCATTTGTCCGGAAATCCAGCATGAAGAGGAAGCTGCCATTTGCAGTGATTAATCGAGTTACACAAGAAAATCTGCCGCTCAACTTTTTGTGTTTGATTTAGGAGGGAACAGTGCTTACAAACTCCACAAGACAATTTGGCATTACTCAAGTGAATGAGTGCGCAGGCAGCCAGCCGCTATTGATCAAAACAAAGCAAAACAGAAAATTCTGAAAGCGTCGAAGGCAAATAGACTCCGATCCATAAGGTCCTGCTCGATATCTGCCAACGCAGAGCCAGTTTTCTCACTGAGCAGTGTGWGCAAATTCAGCATTAACTGCATGTTTTGCTGAAACATATGCCTCGCAAGAACCATATGCTCAATAAAAAAACATCTAATTAGCCGTTAAATGGGCCGAGCGTTGACCTGAGAAGCCTCCCACAGGGATGCTTAATCCTCACTGATGCAGTTTGAGGAATTATTGATCCGCGGGCCCATTAAGTTAAACTACACAAGTTTGCCGTCAAACAAGAGAGTCACTGCGTTCAAACTTGCTCCACGGAATTTAAATTGTATTTTTTTTAAAGTAGATTCGTACAACAAAGAGAAAACTCGCGATGCCTTCAGGAGGGCTCAAATGTTGCAAACTAATTAGCAGAAACGCAGTTTTCTTTGACGATGGAACCCTCTTTGCAGATTATCTCCTTCCCGAGCGGAGGAGAGCAGAGCAGCAGATCAGGACTCCCCCGACGCCGATTCTCTGAGAAGCAACATTATATGAAATAACTCCACGTGGAAACTAAACGAAGGCTTGTTACGATCCCAAGCTATTTTCACTTCATCCGATGAACCCGCACAGCCGCTTCAAACGCGTCATAAAAAACAAAACACAAGTGGCGTCTCAGTAGCTCCATTTTAAACAATATTGAGCAGCAAAGATCAAAGCAACAAACTGCAAGATAGATGACCACATGCCTCCCYTTGGCAAGCTCTCAGACAGACAACTGTGATTGCCTGGCAAAATGAAAAAGCTGACTGAAAAAAGGCCTGGCTGAGTCTTTCACCCTCGCATGTGCGAGTCCTGATAGGTTTCATTTTCAGAACAATTGATAGTTTGTCACATCTGCGATGCTGTGGGACGTGTAGTGAAGAGACCGCCGGCATATGGCAGATTTAATTAAAGCGAACCTTTTTGTCGTGTGCCTTTCACAGACAGTTTAAACTCAGTAACCCCTGAAACCCTCCTGTATTTTGTGGAGGGGATTAAAAGGTGTTTTTATTCCACTGGGCTCACTTTACTAGATTAATTAGGGCACTCTTTGCCCGCACAAAGCTGCCATCTTCAACTGAAGCTGCAATGAAAACAAAATTAAGAATTTAGCTGGGAAATTGGCTGCCTGATTTATGGTCCATAAACTGCAGAAAGACATATCAAAATCTGATTTGTCTGTTTGGGAGTCGTTCACCGAGATTCGACCGAGATGCAGAGGCTTTATTTCTCGGATCCTCCGGATCAATGAGTGGTTTTTGATGTGCGCTGCTTGTGCCCACTCTTTCAATTTTTTTCCCCTTTCCTGTTCTGCAAAGAAAAGTGCTTCTTTAATGGATCTGAACGCTGAACTGACATTTATTGGAACTTTTATTGGCTTATCAGGACAAATCGCATTTTTTCAGAAGGCTTTTTGAAGGAGGCCCCTGCCTGTGATATAATAAACCAACCGGCCACATCTCGGGAGGAGGAAAGTGTAAAACGCAGACGCCAGTGGAAATATATTTCTTCCTAACGAAAACCATGAAATTGTGGCAAAAAAACTGCTGCAAAGTTGCAGCTTCCTACTATTTATTAGAACAAATTAAAAAAAAWTTTAATGGAAAAATAAACTTTTGGTTGGATACTTTATAATGGATTAACATTTATATTTTAAAATTTGTGATCAGCTGTAATAATTTACTTTAAACACTAGAATCAACAAGTATCTATTTARCATGTGCCTCATTCCAGCAGYGYAAACACAATGTTTTACATTTCAGGAATAAAGAACAGTCAACACTTCCTTGTTTACAATGACATCATATCCTGGGGTGAGACCAGGTTTTCTACAAACTCTGTGAGATCATGTGATTTGTGGACGTTTTGCTTTTAGATCCCTGGAGCCACTGACAGGCTCAGAGGGAAGTGGCCGGTGGAATTTGATCGGTTTTCTGCGTMTTATACAGGCTTCCAATCTGAACCATTGTTTCACATTGATTTACATGCAGACAGGGAGTTTAAGAAAACAGGTARGTGAGGTATTTTTAGTTTTAACAGAGGTTTATAGTAACTAAGGACATTTACTTCGTTACAGTAGTTTTTTTTTAGGATTTGCAATTTTACCAATCATTTTTAAATAGCTATTTTTACTTTTATTTTGTTACAWTTTAAAGCTAAAATTATACTTTTACTTCTTTACTTTAAATTTTAACACCTGTTGCAAAATTAAATATGTTCGAACTCAACATGAATGATGTTTCTGCACTCTAAAAAATGAAGTGTTGAATTTCCTCAACAACAACTGGCTCTACTAAGTCAAGTTGAATMAATTGAGCAAAGAATATAAATATATTGCTCAATTTACTCAACCTGGTTTAGTGGAACCAGTTTGGTTCAGTAAATTCAACAGTTTATCTCTTATAGAGTGTGTAAAAGTACTTTTACTTTCCCAATTTTTGTGAACCGTTTCATGACTTTTACTTGAGTAGTTTTCTCATCAGTGAAATTTATTTTTATCAAAGTCATTTTCTGTTCATGTAATTTTACTTTTAYTTAGTTATTTGTTCAAACACTTTATAGACCTCTGAGTTTTAATGATGGAGCAAAAAAATGTGTTTTCTGACTGTAACCCGAGTAAACTTGGTTATCACTGAATAAATTCTTTATTTTGTATATGTATTTTGTAACATATTTAAACATATTCTATGTGTGTCTCTGTGTTTCTCTCTGCAGGAACTTGGTGGACAGTTTCATTGCTGCMGTGAGTCGAGGCATCTTTTATCTCTGAGCTCCCAGAACCTCAGCAGCATTTTTTTTTTAATTTAAAACCAACACCAACTTGTTTCTGTTCGACTTGGCTGCTATTTTCTGCTTTCACCGTACAGCGGGTAAAATAAGTATTGAGCACGTCACCATTTTTCTCAGTAAATATATTACTAGAGGTGCTAATGACATGAAATGTTCACCAGATGTCGGTAACAACCCAAGTGATCCATACATACAAAGAAATCAAACCATAAATGTCCAGAAATKAAGTTATTTGTAATAATGTGGAATGACACAAGGAAAAAGTATTGAACACATGAAGAAAGGGAGGAGTAAAAAGGCATGGAAAGCCAAGACACCAGCTGAACTCTCTCAGTAATTAGAAAGCAAGCCTGCCCCTTGTCAGTGCAAGTTAATATCAGCTGGTTCGGTCCCAAATGATGGCCAGGTATCACACAAGAACCATCTGATGATGGGTAAAAGTAAAGAGCTCTCTCAAGACCTTCACAACCTTATTGTTGCAAAGCATAATGATGGCATCAGTTACAGAAGAATGTCTAAACTTCTGAAGGTTCCAGTGAGCACTGTTGGGGCCATAATTCAGAAGTGGAAAGAACATTATTTCACCATAAACCGACCACGACCAGGTGCTCCTCACAAGATTTCTGACAGAGGAGTGAAAAGAATTATCAGAAGAGTTGTCCAAGAGCCAAGGACCACTTGTGGAGAGCTTCAGAAAGACCTGGAATTAGCAGGTACGTTTGTTTCAAAGAAAACAATAAGTAATGCACTGAACCACCATGGCCTGTATGCACGCTCACCACGCAAGACTCCACTGCTGAAGAAACAGCATGTTGAAGCTCCTTTAAAGTTTGCTGCACAACATTTAAACAAGCCTGTGTAATACTGGGAGAATATAGTCTGGTCAGATGAGACCAACATTGAACTGTTTGGATGCCAGAATACACATCATGTTTGGAGGTCAAATGGCACTGCACATCAGCCCAAAAACACCATACCAACAGTGAAGTTTGGAGGTGGGAACATCATGGTGTGGGGCTGTTTTTCAGCATATGGTACTGGCAAACTTCAAATAATTGAAGGAAGGATGAGTGGAAAATCTACTTCCATCTACCAGGATGATGAAGATGAAACGTGGCTGGACATTTCAGCAAGACAATGAGCCCAAACACAAAGCCAAGGAAACTCTCAGTTGGTTTCAGAGAAAGAAACTAAAGCTGCTGGAATGGCCCAGCCAATCACCTGACCTGAATCCAACAGAAAATCTATGGAAAGAACTAAAGATCAGAGTTCATAGAAGAGGTCCACGAAACCTTCAAGATTTGAAGACTGTTTGTGTGGAAGAATGGGCCAAAATCACACCTGAGCAATGCATGCCACTAGTTTCTCCATACAGGAGGCGTCTTGAAGCTGTCATTGACAACAAAGGCKTTTGTACAAAGTATTAGATAMATTTCAGTAAGTGTGTTCAATACTTTTTCCCTGTGCCATTCCACATTATTACAAATAACTTCATTTCTGGACATTTATGGTTTGATTTCTTTGTATGTATGGATCACTTCGGTTGTTACCAACAACTGGTGAAAATTTCATGTCATTAGCACCTCTAGTAATATATTTACTGAGAAAAATGGTAACATATTCAATACTTATTTCACCCGTTGTATGTTGGGAGAACACAGTTTTCTGGAAAGTCTTTTGTTTTTCCTTCAGGTGCTCCAGAGTTTTATTGATGGATCTGCAAATTAAAAAAGAAAAAAGAGAGAGTTAATGTTCTGAACACAGAAAAGTAAATATCATCACTCAACATCTGACGTGACGGCTATATTTAACGTAAATTCTCAAGAGTTAGAAAAATCTGCTCACCCTGAAGAAACAAAAGAGGCAGCATTGATTGGGAGGCCAACACGCTCCTCTGTCATTATTGACTGGCCCTGCTGTCAGGAAAAATAAAWAAATAAATAAAAACCTGACAAGCTATTCACAGAGGAAAAAACAAGAACAAAACTTTACAGTTCAGCCATCAAAATTTGCCAGACTGCTATGTCTCGCAGCAGGATTTACAAAGTGATTGTACTACAATTTTTGAAGTACTGTGTTTTTAGTTTCATATTTAACTGAACACAAAACACATAAATTGTATTCTTCCAAGAAAGAAGTCCAGCTTGTATTTTCTTCAGCAAAGAAATAATCAAAACATCAAACAAACAGAAAACACAATGATCAATCAGACTTTGATGGTTCCCATGTGACATTATAAGTCATAAACAATGTCCTGCTTATTTGTGCTGAATAATGAACACAGACCGTGTCAGCCATGCAGCACATGAAAGCCTTTTTTTATGAATCTGATGAAGACCAAAACAATAAAAAATAAAAACCTCACCTGAAATTGACTGAAGCGGAGGTTTGGTGTAGAGCAGGAGCTCTGCCTGTGAAATCTTCTATAACTGTTTTCATCTCATGAATAAATGAAGAAAAGAAAAGGGTGAAGAACAAACGGGCACAGATTCTCATAATAGTCTCGTGAAATCGAGCAGGCAGAGAGGAAAGAAGTTCGACACCGTGTCGCTTCTCTCCAAGCAACGGATACAGTTTCACTCTGCCAGGACCTTTTGTTAAATAAAAGATGTTGCATTAGTTTTAAACTTTGCAACATTTACAAAAACTTTCATTTAAAGCCAACAAGTGATGGGTCCATTTCTCACACAGTTAAAGTTAGCAAATTATATACATATGCTAACGCTCATTCTCCCAGTTTTGATCACTAAATTGACACATGAAAACATCTTTTATTTGAGGCGTAGAGGTTATATTTTCAGGGTTTTTTTCAGTCATTATAGATAAATGTGGAGCTTGAAATTCACACAAGGCATCATGGATAGTAGGACACAGAAACAGCACTGAATTTTGGTGAGAAACTACTTTTTGTTTTTATTGTTTTTATCAAACAGAAAACTAACAAACACCTCTCATTACTGCCACCTACTGGACAAGAGTGGAAAACTGCAGGTGGGTCAAATATTGTGACCACTGATAACCCCAATATTTATGGATTTCAAGCCTAAACGCAGAGGCACCACTAAGGGAGTTCCAAGGGGGGAAATGGCCACCCTTATTAATTCGCTGGTGTGTCCCCCCCAGTCCTACCCTCTTCAATCCTGAGYTTTTGTTTGGTGAGGATTTTTAATTTGACTGTTTTTTTTTCTTAAAAAACAAAAAACACAAACAAGCTTCAAAAGATTAAAAGTGGCGGCACGGTGGCTCAGTTGGTAGAGTTGTTGTGACCCTGAAAGAAAGAAGCAGGTACAGATAATGAATTGAGCTTTAGGGCTGAAATGATTCCTCAAGTAAGTCGATTACAAAAAAAATCCTCGAGGCAAATTATCTGCCTCGCAGCTTCGTAAAAAATACAAATATAAAATGTAATCAGCACACTTTCGTCTACCTGGAATGTTATTCTTGTTACACAATGCTACGACGTTAGTGCTTCCGCTAACAGTTACGTTGTCGACGTGTCACGCGTGTTTGCTTGCTAAGCGCTACATTTAGCTTTAGATGAAGACAAAGAGTGCTGAAACAAAGCGCTCAGTCAGAAAACGACAAATTATAAAAAAAGCATGGGGACATYTAAAACTTAACAGAAAAGACAACAATGCTCTGCACGTCCTCGATGTTTCTGCACCAGAACAAAAACAGCTGCTGCATGTACCGAACGCGTCCGGAGCTAACAACAGGTATTCGTTTACGTTCCCTTAATCCGTGATAATCTGTCATGTTACAGATGTACAAGGAGAAGGTATATTTAAGCAAATGTTATTTGTGCTGACTAATCATGGTGACCTGGCAGGATTTTATTAAACAGTGTGTTAAGTTGTGTGATTAAAAAACAAGACTTACTGTAAGTTTGTCAGATAAAAATAAAAAAAACAGCAACATATTGACAGCTTGAGCTGAAACACTTTTATTTGATGTTATGCTTTTATTTTAATTTAAATAGATACTTGGAGTGAATATTTCAATTATAAAAGTATTTCTAGAAGATAGTTGGATTTTTTTATTATATGTTGCTGCTTTTGATGACTTTAGCCTTAATTACTACTGTCATATTTGTTTGTAGCTAAGCAGTCAAGACTAATTTTTAAAAGGGAACTCTGCACCAACCTAATGACAGTCTTTAAAAAACATGATTTTTTTATTACAATTAACAAGTGAACTCTACAAGACTCAACTGATACACCCAAATGTTTATACTACACATTTTACTTGTTAAATTTCCAACAATATATTTACAGCATTTAGATTTTTCTGTGATGGTTAAAAATGATTTATTGACAGAGTGCTTTTAATAAACGCCTCCTCAAACCTCACATACATAAATACGACTAACTGGAGCTTAAATTGCATGAATTAATACAAGTGATATTGTAATTTTACTTTGATTGCAGCAGGATCATCAGTAAACATAGATTACCCCTTCACAATATAAATAATTGTATTTCTCATAAAATAAGCTTATGTAATTACTGCAGAACATGACAGTTTTTCATATCCGATTACTCAATTAATCGTCAGAATAATCGAAATAATCGATTACTAAAATAATCGTTAAAAGTTTGTCCTCCTAAATAGACAACCCCCAAAACATAAATGGGGATAAAAGGGGTAGTTATGTTGTAGTTTTGATTTCTGTGTGTGCCACNACTTTAGCCTTAATTACTACTGTCATATTTGTTTGTAGCTAACCAGTCAAGACTAAATTTTTAAAGGGGAACTCTGCACCAACCTAATAACAGTCTTTAAAAAACATGATTTTTTTTTGTTACAATTAACAAGTGAACTCTACAAGACTCAATTGATACACCCAAATGTTTATACTACGCATACTTATTAAATTTCCAACAATAAATTCACAGCATTTAGATTTTTCTGTGATGGTTAAAAATGATTCAGTGACAGAGTGCTTTTAATTAACGCCTCCTCAAACCTCACATACATAAATACGACTAACTGGAGCTTAAACTGCATGAATTAATACAAGTGATATTGTAATTTTACTTTGATTGCAGCAGGATCATCAGTAAACGTCGATTACCCCTTCACAATATTAAATAATTGTTAAAAGTTTGTCCTCCTAAATAGACAACCCCCAAAACATAAATGGGGATAAAAGGGGTAGTTATGTTGTAGTTTTGATTTCTGTGTGTGCCACAACAAGAGTCTGAGTGGCCCCCTCATCTGGCCACCCTTTTGAAAACTTTCTGGAGGGACCCCTGCCTAATCCCAACCAGAACATAATCAAACAGCCTCAGATAGATGAAATAAGTGGTAAATCATTAAAAGAAGACATTTTTATTAGATACCACAGCTGTTTTCATTACAGCCTTCGTTGTTGTGGGTGACCTGAGTTGTGTTTGCCCCCTGAGCAAGAGTAAAGAATGTTGACACAGTYGTGAGCCATCAGGATCACAATTATTAGGATCATAATAAACCCTCTGTGGTGGATGGTGATCRACCTGCTGTCAGGGTTTCACGTCCTTTGTTGAGTCGTGTTGCGGTTCCAATCTTTTCTGGCGCAGACAATAACAGAGCACATGTATACGATGTTTTCCATGTACTGTACTGACATGTTGCTACGCTACCACACTGTGGTGCACCTCTTTTCTCAGAGTGGAGAGCTCTTCATGCTCACAATTGGAGGAGTTTTGCGTCACGACTAATGGGACCTCAGATCACTCAAAAGCAGGATGGCATTCACAACCAGAAAGCATTCATCATGATCTTATTATTATAGGAGCAGAAAAAGAAATGTTGGGCACTCTTAGTTTAAGACAGTCTGTAGTGTGCATCAATCTGAAGGTTATATATGTTGAAATGACTGAAACGCTTCCAAGTTTGAAAGATGCAGCCGTTGTGTGTGAAGAATGGGAAACGCTGAGAGTCTCTGTGTCCTGCTGAGCTCTCTGAGCTAAAAACAGCTTCATCTTTACAACAAATCTCTCTTTTAAACCACACCGTCTCAAAAAYGGTTATCTCTTTAACGTCTTTCATTATGATCAAATGTGTTTTTTAATGGCAAGTCGTCGAATGTATTCTTGATTTTATAGTTATACTTCTAAACATGATACATCTTTGCTTAAAATATTAATTTAGTTTATTATGATTCAGCTTTGAAATGTTGAAAAGCTTAAGAATTATACATATAAGAACCGGACCTTTRAAAAAAACTTTATCCAGTGATTAAATTGCAAGAAGACAAAAAAAAAAAGAGCAGAAAACCTGACCAGTGCAACAAGAGCTGTATATTGTGGGAGGAGTGATTAAAGTGACTGCAGGTGGGGAATGAGGAACAGGTGGTGAGGTAATTAGAAACAAGTAACAAAGGATATCTTAGAATAAAAATGAAAATGAAAAATAGGCTAAACTTAAAAACAAGACCCAACAAAGTTTAATAAAACTGAAACAATTTCTTTAAAAATGGCCAAAAATACATTAAATATATGTCTGTTTTTATTTAATAGCTTCTTTCTAGGAGGTTATGATGTTTGTGTTTATAACTGAAAAACTATAGTTTGCAAAAATGACGTCAATATGAGAAAAGTGCAGTTTTTATTTCTTATTTCTTGACTTGACATCCCAACAAAATTTAAACATTGCGAAAAAAGACGCAGCAACTTATCCACTTCTGAGCTTTCATTCAGATTTAATTAAACGCTGTGTTTTTATTCACCCGAAGTGAAAAGGTGACAAAGTGTTTCCTTGAGCAAGTGACAATAATACTCTTTTTCTTTTTTCTTTTTTTTTTAGTCAAGTCAAAGCACCGCTCCTGCTTTGTGAATAAAATCAGCTCACTGTTTTTGTCGCCGGAGCTCATGAATGATGTCAAGGAGAGAAAAAGAGCAAACGTGGGGCTCCATCAATCTCTGCCTGTTTCTGAACCCTGCAGACGGCGCCTCCTCAAAGCAGCTCACATTCATAGATTCAGTGTAATATATATA
>NW_013952549.1:1216267-1222156 GCF_001266775.1 Austrofundulus limnaeus
CTTTACAGCAGACGCTGCGCCAATCCGCCTGTCCATCTCCAGCTCCCTTCTTCCCCCATTCGTGAACAAGATCCCCAGATACTTAATAAGTATCTGGGGCAAATTTATCTTCAAATAAAAAATATTGGCAATACCAATTATTTGTCTTTAAATAACCAGGCTCAGCTTTTTCCACATCTATCTGACTTCTACTCAAAAGCTGATTTTGCTGCACTCCAATCTGCTTTTAATTACTTTATTAAATTTGCCTGAATACAGCAAGCATTTTCAACAAAAGAGTCCTAAATCCTGATTTTATTGATCAGAATTGACTAAATTGGGTTATTTTTTTTTCCCCAATTGAAAACTAGAAAACTGCAAAAGTTTTCAATAAGAGAAACCTGCAAAACACTTTTAAAGTTCTGGATGGAGATGAATTTACACATCCACTTCAGACAATAAATCTGACAACTTTATTTGTTTAATTAAAGTAATCAATGCTTAGTTTGTTGTTGAGCAGGTGAAGATAAAATAATCTTGGCCCTCAAGTCCTTCTGACTTTATGATTTTGGCCCATGTGACAAAATGTTTGGACACCCCCGCATTAAGCTGTAGTTTTAAACTTGTTTATTTAAAAACTGACTTTAGATATGAGGAAAACCCACACAGACAMATACACACACTCCACCCTGGAAGAGTCAGTCGGTGGTTTGAGTTCGAACATAATCAGCTTTTTTGGTTTTAAACGTTCGTATCCGTGCCAGGGTAACTGCAAACATCATTGTTTTAAGATAAGTGCGTGTGAGTGCCCTCTGCAGCTGTTTTTGTTTGACAGAGTCCGCGGTTCTTACTGACTCTGTGGATSTTTCTTTACTTCCATCTGCCAAAGTCCTCCTCAAACTTTAGATCCAGTTACTTTACTGAAYCGTTCTCGGCTCCAACTTCACGTTTTTCCAACTTCAAAAAATCAAACTATCCCTTCTCAGCATCTCTTTACATTTATAATAAATATTAAAACACGCACTTTATCTGTTACACACAAATGTTTGCCCACACATAGGAAGAGATTTTTGTACTAATTAGCCGTGACGACTTCCCCCCCACTGGGAACTGTGGGTAAAATCTAGCAGAAACAATAATAAAATCATTAAAATCACACAGTGTGTCCTCGGAAACGAGGTGAGGAGCTTCATCATCCGGACGGGAGGTCAGAGTTCACATCAAAAGGAGGCAGCTGGGGTGGTCCGGGAGTCAGATTATGTCTCCTGGATGCGTACCCCGCTCCCCCGGGAGGAAACGCCAGGGCAGACCCAAAGATGTGGAAGGGTCATAAATCCTCTCAGGCATGGGAACATCTTGGAATGTTCCTGGAGGAGCTGGAGTGTGTGGGGGGGTCTGGGTTTCCCTCCTGGACCTGCTGACCAGGAGGCAGAAAATGGATGAGTGGATAGTGAACAACACTGATTTCATCAAGTCTAAAACTTATTACCCACCCCTCCTCCTAACATGAAGGAGCAGTAAAATGAGCAGTTATAAGCATGTTATTACACCATCATTAAGCAGGTTTTATTTATTCGTCATATGTGTCAAAAATGAGGTGATAAAAAGATGTTTAGCTCTGGTTTTGTTCTGAATCCAGAAATGTGGGGTTTAGTGTTCGATGGCAATTCTTGGTCATTAATGGGGGAGCAGCACGACAACATAAATCAAAGGTCAAAGGTCAGCTCTGTCCGACAGATACAGATGTGAATCTCGGTGCAGTGTTTGCTGCGGCGCCCCCGGTCCTGTGGCGTTTCGAGCCTCCCAGCTGAAAGCAACTCTTCAGATCTTCAGATTTGCCTTTAATTCCTCGCTCGCACTGTGCCGCAGGTGATGAGGGAGGAGCTCAAAGTAAAAGCGAAGCATCCTCACAGCAGGCGAGATGCAGAGCTGAGAGGCAGACGGTGCATTTCAGTCGGCTTCGCTCTTTCATTATAAACAATTAGTCGTTGTTTTTTGAAAAGTTTGCACGACGGTTAGAGTGTTTCATTGTCTCACAGGGAGGTGAAAATGTATTTACGGAGGCCTTCGCAAACCTCAAACCTAGAAATGCAGAACGGCTGCAGGGAATGTTCTCACCTCGCCTGCAATGCTTATATTTTTTGGCACAACAAGCCCCACAAAGTTGCAGCTCTCTGCTCTGCTTTAACCTTGAACTACGTGGRAATCCTCCCCACTGCGTCTCATCTGTTGTCTCTTTTCAGCACAAACAATCCTTTCAGCRCGCCGATCGGTGTCCCTCCATCCCAACAATCCCCTGAGACATTACCCGCGGTCGCCTGCTGGTGACTCAATCTGGCTGACACGAGGAGTTTTTTTTTTTTTTCCAGAGAGAAACTCTCTGTGTGAACTCCATCTGCTGGTACCAAGCTCGCCCGTATTTTCCCCGTCATCCACCGGAGCTGCCTCCTGCTGCTCCACTTCATACAGATGCCTTTCAAACACCAGGCTTTCAGGAGAAACGGCCTGGTTTTTTATTCTGTTTTTTTGCTGTGACATTTCTTTTCTGAGCCCGGAGCTCTCAGGGGAGTAGCAGCTCCAGCTCAGTTTGCTGTGTAAAAAAAAAAAAAGAAAAGAAAATAAAAAAATAATAACTTCTCAACATGAGTTTCTAGTTTAAAAAAAAACACATAAATCTAAAGACACTCTCTTTATCTTTAACTCTTCACCTCCTTCCTCTCCTCTCTCCCTGTCACTCTCCTCTCCTCATCCTCTCGGTGTTTTATCAGGCCACACAAACACAGCTTTTACAGTTTCGAGTTGCCGTCAATCAAAAGCTTCATCTCAATAAATTATTCAGTGGATTTATTTGATGATAATCTACAAAAAAAAATCAACTCAAACGTGAAGCGGGCYGCAAATAAAAGAACAGCTAATTAAAAAAAGATAACAGCCTTCATCAGTTGGACTTTCTCTTTGCACCTGAACCTCCTCTGATGAGTCTGCAGACGAGGACCGGGGGAGAACTGGATGTAAAAATCATTTAGAACTTGTTTGACCTCATTTGCTGGGATTTTTTTGGTTCAGATTACAAAAACACTCCATGCTGCAATCTGTACGTTTGTGCAACAGACGCATCTGATCCTTTTGTGCTTCTCTCTCTTTCAAATAAAGTGATTTAAACACCTGACAGAGTTTAATCTGGACTTCATAGTGTTAGCAAAATATCTCCTGAACTAGATAGACAGATTCTATTAGAACTCTACAGCTGATGGACTTTTGGAGTCAATCCCATTCAAGAAGACCTCCACATCTAAATCAGCCAAAACAACTCAAAATGACTAAAACTCAAAAAACATAATATATAATAAGCCAAACTTYAGTGAGGTTGTAGCTKAGAGTCATCCTCAACARATACCCTAAGCACTGACCAATCGTGCAAACTGTCAACCTAATCTGTCTGYTAGCAAAATATCTCATGAACTACTGGATGGATTTTAGCAAAAATATTCAGAACATAATTATTAGATGTACAGCTGCWGCTGATTAAGTTTTACAGTCCCCCCAGTTCAAAATGGCCACCACAGCTGATCAACATTAGACAAGACAAAAATAGCTAAAACTCAGCAAGTTTAACGTATATTAAGTTTAAACTTTGTAAGGTAGTAGCTTAGCATACTCTGCTATACAAAGTTAGGGTGCTACGTGTTGTGCAATGCTTTCATTGATAATTTGGCATCAACATGTCTGTCTGTCTGTTAGCAAAATATCTCATGACCCACTGAGAAGGTTTTAATGAAACYTTCAGGTAGTAATCATTGGATTAACRTCTACAAYTCYTTAAGGTTTGGTGTCATTTCAAATGAAGTTGGCCTCTACAGCTAATCAAACTTAGRAAAGACAAAAGTAGATTTAACTCAGTCAGTTTTACAGATATTGAGCTAATCTTTTGTGTGCTAGTAGCTGGGAGTTATTCACAACAMTTATTTTGAAATTGCACCTAACAAGGTTTGTCCAAAACGGCTATAACTCTGTCCCTTCTCATCATTTTTTTTTTATTTCAGTTCAATGTGTGTTTGCTGTTAATCCTAAAATTGATACATATTAAACCATCATCTGACACTTTTCTCTGCACTAATCCACACATTTTGGTTTGATTCTAACTTCAATCAGCTCAAGACAGGAAATACGAGAAAACAAGAAAGCAGAGGACATGAGACGGGATTGTTTTTGTCACAATAAATCCTTGTTAACAATATTATGAGAAAAGGAAAAACTGTGTCCTGACATATCCTCTGCAGAAACACTTCTTGCTCTTGTGAGACTGAGCTCACCCGTGCACAAAGGTTYATTCCTCAGAAGCAACTTAATTGGTTGATTTGCATAAAAAAAAAGGAGAAATGAGTTTTTCGAAATGTGAGAACAGCAAAGAGATATCATTGTGGGACTGAAGTTATCGCTTTCCTTTGTCGCTGAGACGTATCTTTCAATCAGTCWGAGTCAACTCGGGCGTATCATTTAATTGTTTTACTATCCAGCCCCCCTGTTGCATTCAGGATTAATGAAAAGAAAATTTAATTCAGTGCAGTTGATAACTTTGATTCATATTAATGAAAAAATTGAACAATCTTTCTGTTTGCCACTTAAAGCTGAGCTTCTCACAAACTAAAACCTTTTCATTATATTTAGTTTTTACTKTTTTGTGGATTGGGAAATAAACAAGAGATGATCATTTTCATGTAATCTGGCCATACTCTTATTTGTTTGTTKAAATAGTCTTAAAATTTTAAGCCTTTTATCCAAGCAATGTTAGAAATAAATTAAATTGCGTTCTAACAGCGCCCTCTAGTGGCCTTAAAACATTTCACAGGAAAAAGAGAATGATCAAACAGAAATATAATATAAAAAATTTATTTAACTGGTTAATAAGGTATGTAAGAATGTAAGGTGAGGCAAAACAAGCCATTGGCTTCTGCCTCTAYATATTTGGTCATATAGGGTTAAAGTTTTGTTTGTTTWTGTGTGGAGTGTTCTTTAATATCACCAAATAAAATCATTTATTCATTCWTTCARTAATGGTTAGTTCATGATTTATAAAGCATGTTTTGTGGTCCTGAGCTGAAAAAGCTCTGATCATCCACTTTCAAGACAGCCTGTGATTTTTTTCTCATGCACATCTTAATAAACAATCCATTGTACTCTTTGCAACAGATAAACTCCACCAAGGCCACGGGAACCTGTTTTACTTAAACTTATCAGTTTCTCTCTGCCGGTGCAGCTGCAGTCTTATCTAACTTTTTGTCTGACCTCAGTCCGTGCAGACTGAAAACATTCACTTAGCTTTTTTTTTTCTCTTTAAAATAAAGGGCTTTTGCAGTTAAAATACAAGCTTTGACCAGTAGATAAAACCTTTGAATACAAGCTTTTTTTTTCTTTCAATTTTTTGCAGCATCTTGTAAAAACAAACCTTGGATTCAACATGTTTAATATATTAATAGTTTTCTGCACTGCATAAATATTTGTTTATTTAAACAACCCTTAAGACTTATTACATATATAATTAAACTGGTAAACACAGAACATCTTGTCATTAACTCTGAATCAACTAAAAAAATTAAAACACTTGTTTAAGAACTGCAGAGGAATGCAAACTACTAAATAAAACTCAAACGTTATTAGGAGTTTGGGAGACAATCTGTGTTTTGGTTTGTTCAGAGACATAAAGATTCAGAAACACTTTGCTTGGCGTCAGAATGTAATGAAGCTATATTTTACACATAGACAATGTCTGTTTGTGAGTAATGTTGTGTCTTTGGTGTTTAACAAAATCGCAGATAGTATATCATCCTGCGTCATAAATCACTTGTAGATTAAACACACTGTCTCTCTCTCTCGCTCTCTCTCTCACACACACACACACACACACACACA
>NW_013952549.1:1222501-1225283 GCF_001266775.1 Austrofundulus limnaeus
TCATAATGGTGTGGAGAGGATGGCTATAAGGGGAGAAGGGAGGCCATCCAAAAAAAAAAAAAGAAGAAGAAGCTGGCCATCTCACATGCTGGATATCAGAAACTAAGCAGGGTCAGGCCTGGTTGGTACTTGGATGGAAGACCACCAGTGTGTGTGTGTGCCAGGGAATGCAGGAGTTGTGCCTGACCATGATAGGTCGCTTTCTACCCAAGGATGATTTAAAAAAAATTGTAATAAAAAAACAAGAAGCATATGTTTCAGTTTCCAAAAAAACATGGATGTAAAACTATACTTGGCACAAAAAATAAGAACAGTTGTGTTTGGTCGATCATGTATTTGTAACAGTGCTTCCTGGCAATAAATCTTATATCTGATTTGCAGCATCTGGAGTTGACAGCTTCAAAAAAGCAACAGCAAAATCAACTGTTTGGCAGAGAAGATTTGGCAAATTTTTCATGTGCACAACCCACAGACTCAGCTCTATTGCTCATCCCACAAATGCATGTTCCTTACAAATGTGGAACCATATAAAAGGGAAAATATCAGGCTTTCCAACAATTGATTTATTGCCAGAAGCATTGTTACAATAAAGAAGTAATCTACCAAACACAAATATCCTTACTGTTTATGCTAAGTTTATTTGAGCCATTCTGTTATTTATTTTTTATTGTTTTTTTTAATAAAACGGTGCATTTTCCTTTAAACTCATTTACATTTTGAATTAAATGTACTTAAAGCGTTGCATTAAGCTTAATTATAATTTAGTCTAAATAACTGTGACATCACAACAGTAACAACAGACTCCCACTGTCAGGTAAAAATTCACCTAGGACAGGGGTCTGCAACCTGCGGCTCTGGGGCCACATGTGGCTCTGTGGTCCCTCTGCAGTGGCTCTTTGAAAAATGTGACCAAACATAACAGAATATTTTTTGTTTTCTTTTATACCCACAACAGAAATCAATTTGTAAGCAAATACATGATCAATACTACTAATAAAAAAAGTAAAACATGTTAGCTTATGCTAGCCTGTTGTTTACTTAAATAATCCAAATTTTGTCTTTCTCTCAAGTTGAAAATCCTGTGTGGCCCCTCCACCAGTTTACCCATTTGGACACTAGTGGGTCTCAGGGAGGAGTCGATGTCTCCCCATTGGTTTAGAGGCAACAGGCCGGACCTACAGCCACCCGGGGGCATCCTCTGTGTGGCCGAATCTGGCAGGTCCCCTCAGAGAGCCATCAGGTGGGAGCCTTTAGCTCGGTCTCTAGCTGCCTTCCTTCCGATGGTCGCTCCCTTCGTGAACACCGACCACTGGATCAGCGTAGTAGCTTAAGACGCCTCCGGCAGTCAGTTACCATCGTTCCTCGGCAGCCGCTCCCMTCGTAGGATGTCCACTTCTCATTGTGACCGAGATGACATTTAGTGACCTGTACAATAGATCTCAAGGGAACTGTTAATGGGAGTTATCTCCCCTGGTTAATAACCATTAAAAGTGAACTTATTATTGAGTTACGACCTCATATTATTACCTTTGGCCTCAAAGTAACCATACTCATTAATATATTAATACCTTGTTGCCTTATAGTGATAACACAAACCCACATGTAATCAGAGAAAAACTTTAAAGGATAACTTAAAAAACTCAATGTCCAGTCATAAATTCATCTTTATGATGCTGAAAGTAGTTTAATAGAAATTTGCAAGGATAGCCACATTTGATTATACAGATTAAAAATATTAATTAATAATTGATGGTGATAAAAAATAAAAGACTCTAACATGCTGTACTATCTTTCTAATAAACTGGTATGGCATTTTCCATTAATTTGGGGGAAGTCAGGACAGGTGGGAGTAGTATTGGTTTACCTCCATGGGAACGGTAGATTGTTGCCTAGAAAGAGAACCTCTTCAAAGCTGGGCTCGATTCAAATCATTTAGTAAATGTCCAGAATGTCCATTTATCTGTTATCTCTGTTCTTCCAGAGATATCCCTTCTTAGAATAGCACACACTCTTTCTTCATGTTAACCTGCCCTGACTCTCTCCTTCTCCTATATACCAGCATCAGTACATTTTAAACACATTAGTCATCCTAATACATTAAGTCACACACAGTACATTAAATCACATTACAAGTAACCACACTGATTGCTCTAGTTACATGTTTTTACCATTATTAATTAACATTACAACAATCTCTGCTTTTTCATCCGCTTCACCTCTCGGGCCTCACTCCGATCTTGCTTGTGACCTCTCTTCCTCTCGTGTTCCTTCCTCCGCAGGTCTGATTCCAATTCTTCCCGTGTTCGGGGCGTCTGGGTCCCTTGACAAAGTCCATCAGGACTACCTTTAAAGAATATTAAAAACTACATAATAAGAATTAGAAAAGAAATAAGCATGAATAATTCAGTTGTACTATTTTTTTATGAAATTAGGTGTAAACTATATAAAGTATTTTTCTTGTTTACATGGATATAGTCTTTTTATTTGTCCTGATGGGTAAAAATAATAATAAAAAATAAAATTCGCAATATATCTTTTAGTTTTATAATGTCAAGTCCACTGGCTGTAAAAGTTCCTGAAAAGGCCTTGAAAAGGTCCACAGACCACCAGTTGATAATCATAATTGTAGCTTATTTTGCGGCTCTGGACACATTTTATTATTGCGTCAGTAGCAGAAATGGCTCTTTTGATTGTAAAGGTTGCAGACCCCTGACCTAGGACATTTATAAATTCAAACGAGAGAGAGAGAGAGAGAGAGAGAGAGAGAGAGAGAGAGAGAGAG
>NW_013952549.1:1231900-1233414 GCF_001266775.1 Austrofundulus limnaeus
TTTTGCAGTCCAGGAGATTTACAGCCAAAAACCAAATCATGGCCTTCTAAGCCAAATGAATCAACAGCAAAAAGATGAAGACAAAGGCGAAGAGTAGGGGCGTACAAGCCTTTTTATAGGTTTCACAGTSCAGTCCAACAGATGTACCATAAATTTTGTCACGGTATACCTTAAGTATTCCTCTCCTAATATGGTAACATGCTGAGTTCTGAAGCTGGGGTTTAAGAGAGACATGGCACATCTGTGCATTCCTGAAAAGAGGACCCCACTTTTAGACACTACAAACCCCTTGACAGAACCTGTAGAGCCACAGTTACAGACCCCTGCCCCAAACAAAACACTTTTGTTAGCTTTTAACAAGACTATTCCGTTTTGTTATGAGGAGACACAGTTTTGATTAACATGGCAGATGGACAAGATTCTTTTACCGGTACATTCTCCTGAACCCTGATCAAGTTACATCTATTATCCCAGCTTCACCAAGACCTCTGCTTCCTGCTCATAGCCCCCCTTAGTCTTCTCTTATTTCAAACATGTATTTCTACAGATTTTGTCTTTATTGTGAGCTCCCATCTTTAGGATGGAGGAGAAAACAGGCCACAGCAGCATTAGATGATTATATAAATAAATGACTCGTCTAAATCTACACGTCATGCTTCAAGCTTCTAAAAATCCTTCAATTTTGTGTTTAAAGAGTAATCGGCTGCAAGAAGAAAAGAAATAACTGAGATAAAAATAAAGCTGAACTTTGCAACACCTAATGTTCACATCATCCACTTACAACCACGTGATAACGTAAGAGAATAAATACACCGGCATTCGTCAAATGACGTCACACAAAAGTGACAGGTGCCACGCCCCCTTTAAGGCGGGACTTCCGTTTATGGTCAACTTCCGGTCCCCCTCCCTCCTTCCCGCTCATGAGTTCCTGTTTTCATTTACCGTAACCCTACCCCTCCCTCCCTCCCGCTCTTGTGTTCATGTTTTCATTTACTGTAAACCTAACCCTTGACCACAAACATCCTGTTTTGAACAGATGTTAGCCTATTGCAACCCTCCTTCCCGCTCTTGAGTTCGTGTTTTCATTTATTGTAACCCTAAGCCTTGACCACAAACATCCTGTTTTGAACAGATGTTAGGCTATTGCATAAAAGTTTAACCTGTCATAACCCTACCCCTCCCTCCCTCCTTCCCACTCTTGAGTTCGGGCTCTGATTTCTCTTTGACCATCAGTGGAGTTCAGGCTGAAGATGCTGCAGTTAATTACTATCAGAGTTTTCATTACTTAAACCGTGCTCGTGTGTTCACACAGTGATTTAGAGTCGTACAAAAACCTCCCTCAGTCAGACTGCAGACACTCTGAGCTTTTAGAGCAGAAACTGACTGCAGCTGAAGAGGAAGAGACTCTGATACAGACCACTGAACACAGAGCTGACACACAACTCAACAAGCTCTGCTACTTTTACAAACACTTCATCATTCTGAGCGGGCCTGTTTTCAAACTTAATTAAGTT
>NW_013952549.1:1233683-1235542 GCF_001266775.1 Austrofundulus limnaeus
AATAATAATGTCACTGATTAGGAAAAAAAGTAAAAGTCATAAAACTGCTTACAATAATCGGGAGAGTAAAAGTAGAGGACGCTGTTACAAAAATGTTTGTGCGTGAGTTTATAAATTAGTTGTCACAGACTAGCTACATTGTCATTTTAGCAGTTGGACACTTGCCATTGAGGTGAGGACTTATTGTGTTTTTCACATCAAAATGTAACTTTTTTTTTTTTTAATCCAGTTTCAGTTGCATTTAAACAGTGGATTAAGATTTAAATACTAATTAGCATTTAAAAGTACAAAGGCAGAGCTATAGTTAGCATGTTTTTTTTCTTTGCTAGATTATAACGTGCTTGCTAGCACAACTGCTAACAAAAAATCCCTGATGGGGTTGGTTGTCACGTGACAACCAGTCCCACTGTTTGCATGTAAAGGCACGTTGTGTTACATATAGTGTTCTCTTTGTTTTTAGGTAGAAAAATGGGTAGAAAATTTGTCAGGAAGACCAGCTATGGCCAGACACCACCTGGTGTGATGCTCAGGGCAGTCCATGAGGTGAAACTGCTGAACAAATCTATCAGAAGTACAGCAGAGGAGTTTAATATCGAACACTGGCAAGATACTACAAAAAACTAAGTCCATCAGAAGTTTCTGGAGATGAAACGTGCCCTCCAGTACCTGTGGGAAACATTAAAAATCATTTAGCATTTAATGAGGAGCAGGAAAAGGAGTTGGTAGATTACATCACCACTTCAGATATTTATTTTGGCCTCTCTCCTCTTGAAGACCACAGACTTGCATACAAATATTCAGTTTTTAATGATGTTCCTTTCCACAAAAACTGGGCTGAGAAGGAAATGGCAGGGGCAGACTGGTTCTCTGGTTTCTTTAAAGGGGCAATATCATGTAAAATCAACTTTTTTTAGTTTTATATCATGTTATAATGTTACACTCTTATAAAAACATGTCCAAAACCTTGCTCGGACTCATTCATGCATGTTTGAGAAATCCTGCAGCGTTTTTAGGAAGCCATGCTGAGGAGCAAAACAACAGGTGGGGACCAGAAACGCCTTTGGGGGCCAGAAACGCCCCTGGGACGTGTCTTTAAGCCGAACTTCCTCATGGCAGAGCGCACCCCCTCCCACCTCCCCATATAACCCGCCCATGACTCCTGCAGGCTCTCGGGTGAAATTGAAARTGAAACCTAACTGTCTGCTGAGCTCTCAACATTAGTTCTCACTCAGTGAAGCTCTTTTCAGGTTCAAAATACCTTTGAGGAAATGTATTTAAAGATGCCAAGTAAACTGCGTCAAAGCGCACGATGGGGTTGGTTTTCACAAAAGCACAAGTCGTGTTTGGTGGTGCATATCTTTTGAAATTAATCCTCTTGAGAAGAATGATGTTCCTCTATTTCAACAAGACACTTAAAGGTTCCATCACACATTAAAATGTAATGGACTAAGCAATGCATGTTTTGGGAATTTAAATGAAAGAAAAAAATGTGACAACCAACCCCATTCTCCCCTACTTTTACACTTTCTAAGAAATGAAGTTCTGAATTTAACCAAGTTATGTCAACTGCTTCCACTAAACCGAGTTGAGTAAATGTAAAAATTAAACATCTTATTTCTTAGAGCGCATAAACAACTCCTTTCATGATGATTTAAACTTGTAGTGTGTGTTACTTTTTAAAGTAAAGAAGTATATTTTTGTTTTGAATGTAACAAAATAAATGTAAAAGTTACAATAAAAAATTGTTTGTAAAATTACAGATCCTCAAAAAATACACGTTTGCAGAGCAAATAGATAGATAGATAGATAGATAGATATAGATAGATAGATAGATAGATAGATAGATAGATAGATAGATA
>NW_013952549.1:1236542-1242004 GCF_001266775.1 Austrofundulus limnaeus
CATTTGTTTAACCGCAAAAGTACAGTTTTTATATTAAATGTTGCTGAAACAGTCAGTTTCTCAGTGGATCTGCACTCAAAAATGCAGCCTAGGTGGAGTAGTCGAACACAGATCCACTGATCCTTCAACACAGAGCATCTTCAGAAGACATGTTGATAAAGTGAATTTTAAAAATCTGGATTGTTCGATACAAGTGTGTATTAAACCTAAAGCACTGTTTGATACGGTTCAATACGGGTACATGTATTGTCGCACCTCTAATGAATATATATATATATATAGTATGGTGTAGGGCAGGAGTGTCAAATTCATTTTCCAAACCAAGATGTATTTCATCAGAGATTTAATCCAAATGAACTTTCTGTTCCTAGATTGACCTTTTGTTATTGTCTTAGAAGAGGAGGAAGTCACACAAATTTTCAGTTCTCTCTTTGCAGAAGTTAATCCTTTGGAAAGAGGAACTATCTTGAAACTGTGGGATGTCACAAGCTTTTGTCTTATTTTCGAGTTGTTTTTGTCATTTTGCTCGCACACATATCAGATAAGAAAACCCCACACTCAATTACTGTACGCAGTATTGAGAAATCAAATAAGGTTGTTATGGCCACACGTTGGAAAAATACGGATACACCTGTGAGGTGGCGCTGCATGTTTTTGTAACAGGTGGAACCAAGTTAGCCTTTCCTTATTTGAGGTTTCTTACTGCTTTAGAGGTGTAGTGAACTTGAATTATTTCTCTGCTTTAGTAGATAAACTTTGTTAACCTTAATACTTCTTGTTGGGTTTTTGACTTGATCCTCTCTCATGGGAACAAAGAACTATAGTGTGGTGTTTCAGTTTGTTACGTTGTTGTAGGTGATGATCCACATGAGGAGAAAATGGACCTTTTTTGTGTTGCAGTTGCAGCTGTCGTGACCCACATGAACGCTGACCTGAACGGAGTAGAGCCGCCTGTTTCTGTGACCAAAAACCTTATTGGTTCAGACCCCGGAGGCTTCGACCTGATCCTGCTGGGTGACATGTTCTACGACGAGCCGCTCGCCAACAGCCTCCAGGGCTGGCTGGACCGCTGCGTTGGGACCCACGGCACCCGGGTCCTGATCGGAGATCCCGGGCGGGCTCAGTTTGAGGGRCACGACGTCAGAAAGTCCCTGCGTCACCTGAGCCGGTTTGAGCTACCTGACTGTGTCAGAGAGGAGAACTACRGTCTGACCTCCAGTGATGTTTGGTGTTATCATCCTGAGTTCAGTTCTGAGGACTAAAGTGGATCCTATCTAAAATACCCACAATGAGACAATAAAGCTTGTCAGACCACTGACTTTATAAAAAAAATCTATGGCCTACAAAGACAAGATGTTGCATCTGGAACTTTGATTCTTGTCCTCTGCTTACAGCAGGTGTTATCAAACTAGACAAAATAAAGGTATTTACTTCTCAGGGTCAGCTGCTAAGGCTCAAAACATTTCTCACGGGTAAAATATTTTGGTTTCTCACCGTCTTGTAGGCGCCAGGCTCAGCTGTTGCCTCACTGTTTGCTGTGCTGGCTTTTTGGTTTCAATTATTATTATTATAAAGTATAAGAAAAAAAACATTTTTTATTCAGACGGACCTTGAGTTTGACATGTGTCCTGTTATATAGTGTTGAAGTGTCCTCCTCCATGGCGGTAGTCTCTCCTTCCCCTGAGATAGGCGTCYGCCTCCTTTTCCTTTTTTGGAGGAGCTTTAGATCAATTGTAATGGTGTTTTCTTTCCATTTGCTCTTGGGCTCCCCTGGCAGCTTTCCAATTCTCGAGCAGCCAATTCTCACTCTCAACTCGTCACATATTGACACTTTTCCCCAAGGTTCCCTCTGTGTCCAGTTTTGATGCATCGGGTACCCCTCTCACATCAGCTATTGACAAGATGGGGTGGAATCCGTTATCATTTCAGAAAGTGTAGAAAATGCACAAAAACTAACTGTCCCAAAGCCTAATATTACCTGTATTCGCTCTAGACATCCTGTCCCTGACCCAAGTACATAAAATTAACCATCAACCCTGATCACTAAAATTAACCATCAACCCTCATCCCTAAAATTTACCATCAACCCTCATCCCTAAAATTAACCATTTTTAGAAAGTGTAGGAAATTCACATCAACTACATGTCCCAAACCCTAAGATTACCTAATATTCGCCCTAGACATCCTATCCCTGAATCCACTACCTAAAATTAAACATGAACCCTGATCCCTAATATTAACCACGGACCCCAACTCAAAGACTTCTATATTTTGCGTCCTAACGCGTCAAAACTGGATGCTGAGGGAATACGGAAATGCCTGGTGCATCAATAAGTGACAGAATGGGTTACCCAATGCGTCAAAATAAGACGCAGAGGGAACCTTAGAAAAGCATGACGAGTCGGGAGTGAGAATGTGTTACCTCGAGACATTATTTTCTCTTTTCTGGGATCTGATCTTTTACACGATTGAAACCAAAATCGGCCTATGCAAAGAAAAATTAAAGACCTTTTAAAGCTGAAGTTTTTCCTTTAATCACATTCACACATCATATAAAGTGTTTTAGTTACATTCTTGGTTGCAGTGTTTGTTTTAACACGGTGCCTTATTCAATACACTTCAATTCAATTCAGTAATACTTTATTAATCCCAAAGGGAAATTAAATGTTGTACCTCATTATCCTGCTTAACTTAAAGAGTTATAGATGTCTGTGGGCAGGAAGGAGCTCCTGCAAATGAAAAGCTGCGCACCACAGTGGAGCGAAGTCACGTGTAAAATCTGGGATCCTATTTTTGCCAGACGCCGGAGCGGCTCCAGAATAATCTACAGAGATCACATCGCACCAACAGGAAAAGGAACAAGCACGACTTCCGTATATTCAAAATAAGACACCATGAGGAGGAATAGTTTTGTCAAAATCCCAGCTATATTAATCAAKATATGGATATATTTCTACACAAATGCTGTCAGAATGCATCGTTCTGTTTGGGAAGCAGATGGCAACGTAGATGAAGCATTTCTGTAACGTGGTGAAAAATGGGTACCACTTTACAATAAGGCTCCCCTTATATGGCTTATAAATAGTTTATAAATAGGTTATTAATTCATCTGTAAACACGTTATAAATCGTTTATGTGTTTATTATTCATTAATTAAGAATGGGAAAGAGACAAAACTGTCTTGCCAAATAGTGAGCCAAATGTGTTCATGTAGATATCACATCTAAAGATGCTTATTAAACATTTCAGACTAGTTTACTACCTTGTAAGCACAATAATTTATTGAAAAAACATTTTATTGTACTGTATTACCGCAATATACATATCTCAGTAATCAAAGGGAGCCTTATTGTAAAGTGTTGAACAGTATAATAATAATAATGTCATAACAGAGCCTTATAAATAGTGTACTGTTTTACCCATTACAATAAGGCTCCTTTATGGCATTTATACAAGTTTATTAGTCATCAATAAGTATTGTACCTACTGTCTTGCATTTTACAATAAGGCTCCCTTTGACAGTTGTTAAAGTAATATAGTTCAATATTATTTTTTTAAATATGTGTTTCCAATACATAATTGTGCTTATAAACCTAGTAATATGTACACAAACAGATTTGSYTMACWATTTGGCGAGAAACCGGACAGTTTTGTCTCTTTCCTGTCCTTAATTAATCCATAATAAACATTTATTAATGATTTATAAAGTGTTTACAGATGAATCAATAACCTATCTATAAACTATTCATAAGCCATCTACAAGGGGAGCCTTATTGTAAAGTGGAACCGAAAAATGTGTTATTCACTGGGGTGCTCAGTCGCTGTTGTGATGTTCAGGAAAAAGTGCTGACAGGCTTAAGTTAGTAGAACAGTGAAATCTTTATTTCAAAATCAAAGCCTGCATCAAATTGTGAGCCCTCTGGCCCAATTGATGAGAAGCTCCCTATTAATTACGGCTGGGCAATTTATTGGATTTTGATCTTGATTATGATTTGGGTTTTCAATGATCATAAAAACATAATGATCGAAGTTTGCAGTTTATGCTTACGCTGTTTTGTGTTGTGAATCCAGTGCCACTGCCAGCACGATGCTGCAGGCTCCTTGCACAGCCAAAGTTTCACTTATTTTTTCAAAAAAATATTTGAAATCTCACAGGAAACATTGTTTAACAGCCATTGTTTATGTTTAATAAATTCATGTTATCAAAGTGAATGGATAATTTTGTTAAATAATCTAGATCTCAATTTCAATAAAAAAAATTGTGATTATAATTTTCGCAATAATCAGAGAAAAAAATACAACATTCGTCAAATGACATCACACGAAAAGTGGCAGGTGCCCCGCCCCTTTTTGACAGTTGAGGGCCGACTTCAACCGGTCCATCCCCTCCTCCTCTTTCCCCTTTCCATCAAACTGTCACCACTACCCCCCCACCCCATCCTCACTTCCCCTTTTCATCAACTGTCAGCCTAACCACTTCCTCTGCAAACTTTCCACCATCTGCCCCTCACTCTACTCTCCCGCTCCCATCCCTGAAACCTGTCAAACTGGAAAACTTTTCATCAAATGCCCCCTACCACCAATCACATCCTTTTTCAYGCYCACTTACACCCCCGATCCCGCCGTCCTCCGGTCCTAGAGTGTTGAAAAAGGATGAGTTCATCTCTGTACATATGCACAGAAGTTTCAGGCCTTGTCACATGTGTACAGATGTATTTTTAGACACCACACATACACGATACACATGGATTTTATTTTGAAATCAGAAGTTTCAAAAAGACGACAGCRATACAGTTTCAACCATAAATACTGTATCAAAAGCCTTTATATCTATGTTTTCAGCTGTGTTTGGAGTTTGTCTTTCACAGAATTCATCATTTTTTGCTCTGAATTCCATATTAATCACTGGGTCCAAATTCACTCAATTTCATCCAGATTTTCGTCCTGATGCATCTCAGTAATCCAGGTAAAAAAATCAAAAAGAAAAAATTGTATAGGTCTTCTGGACGGGTTCTTCTCTAATGAAACGTTACGTCTCTCCTCCAAGAGACTTCTTCAGTCTGAGAGTTTCAGGCAAAATTCAGGCTTTTAAGCACAGCCTCCATGTGACTGATACTAGCATCACATGCCTATCGTTGACACCTAATTAACACCTATTGTTAACAGGGGGTGGAGTGATCCTGGCTATAGCAGCGCTGTAGGAGGGGGACAACTGAAAACAGAGGCCTCCACCTCTGTTTAATGATGGACGGTCTTTCTTCACAAAAATGGCTTCTTTTACTCCTCTCTCAAACCAACGTTCCTCTCTATCAAGAATGAGAGTGAAAGAATGACCGCTGGCCTGTAAATGAGTGAAAACTGCAGAGTTCTGGCCATTAGATGTAGATGTAGATAGCCATGTGATGTGAGTATCAGTCACATGGAGGCAGTGCTTAAAAGCCTGAATTTTGCCTGAAACTCTC
>NW_013952549.1:1243004-1245080 GCF_001266775.1 Austrofundulus limnaeus
GAGAGTTTCAGGCAAAATTCAGGCTTTTAAGCACTGCCTCCATGTGACTGATACTCACATCACATGGCTATCTACATCTACATCTAATGGCCAGAACTCTGCAGTTTTCACTCATTTACAGGCCAGCGGTCATTCTTTCACTCTCATTCTTGATAGAGAGGAACGTTGGTTTGAGAGAGGAGTAAAAGAAGCCATTTTTGTGAAGAAAGACCGTCCATCATTAAACAGATGTGGAGGCCTCCGTTTTCAGTTGTCCCCCTCCTACAGTGCGGCTATGGCCAGTATCACTCCACCCCCTGTTAACAATAGGTGTTAATTAGGTGTCAACGATTGCCATGTGATGTGAGTATCAGTCACATGGAAGCAGTGCTTAAAAGCCTGAATTTTGCCTGAAACTCTCAGACTGAAGAAGTCTCTTGGAGGAAAGACGAAACATTTCATTAGAGAAGAACCCGTCCAGAAGACCTATACAATTTTTTCTTTTTCATCCAGATTTTCTTTCGTGAGTCACGTCCTACTTCATTGTCAAGAGACCCGGACGCCCTAAACATGGGAAGAATTGGAATCAGACCTGAGGAGCCCCAATTAGACTTAAAGCGAAGAAAGGAACACGAAAGGAAGAGGGGTCACAAGCAAGATCGGAGTGAGGCCCGAGAGGTGAAGAGGATGAAAAAGAGGGAGCTTACGCGATTTATTGCAATTATAATTAATAATGGTAAAAATATGTAACTAGAGCAATGAGTGTAGTTACTTGTAATGTGATTKAATGTACTGTATGTGATTTAATGTACTGTTGTGATTGATGTGTTTTAAAATGCAAAGATGGTGGTATAAAGGAAGGAGAAAGCCAGTGCATGCTTACATGAAGAAAGAGTGTGTGCTATTCTGTAGAGGGCAAATTTCTGGACAACAGAGATAACAGATTGATGGACATTCTGGACATACCCTGGGAATCTAAATGTGCTTGGCTCACCAGAGAAGCAGCCCCTAACAGCCTTTGTTTTAGATTAAGCAAGAGCAGCTGTCAGTGGGGAAGTACAGAGTGGAAAGTCCCGGAATTGCCACAGATGAGTAAGGAAGGGGTGAGCAGGCCGAGAAAAAGTATAAACAAGGTCGTCCCGTCCGAGCAGCCTTGCGACAATGGTCTGGTGATGAATTGTTGGATAAATTAATTATCAAGACACATGACACAAAGAATGACGAACAAGCAGCAGATTTGGTTGAACTCTTTTATTCTTTCAGCAAGGAGTTCATATATAGACAAGGTACCATCCATATGATGTCAGCACCGTGAACTGTCTGCACAACAATCAAACTTTTTAAACTTCAAATGAGCTCTTTCCAGGCCCACCTGTCTAAAAATGGTAGTTACTATAACTCAACTGTATAACCTAAAGTTAAAATATCACAGTTGGGTTCACTCTTACATTTCCTGACAAGTCATGCAAAAGTTTAGGTCAGAGCTATGCATCTGGCGGCCCGCGGGCCACATCTGGCCCAGGAGTGACCAAAATGCRGCCCGCCAATTGGTTCCTTTGTCTCTTAGGGGAAGGATACAGAAAGCTATCTCAGAGATTTCAGCTTTCAGTCTCCACTGTGAGAAACGAGAGAAAATGGAGGACCACAGGCACAGTTCAAGTCAAGGCTGGAAGTGGCAGACAGAGACAAATCTCCAATAAACAGAAGCGAAGGATGTTGAGAACAGTCAGTCAACCCACAGATCAGTACCAAAGACCTACAACATCATCTTGCTGCTGATGGAGTCATTGTGCATCGTTCAACTATTCTAACACTTTACACAAGGAGATGCTGTATGGGAGAGTGATGCAGAGGAAGCATTTGCTCCACCCACATCACAAACAGCTGCTTGAGGTATGATAAAGCACATTTGGACAAGCCAGCTYCATTTTGGAATAAGGTGCTGTGGACTGATGAAACTGAAATAGAGTTATTTGGGCAGAACAAGGGTCGTTATGCATGAAGGAAAAAGAACACAGCACTCTGAGAAAAACACTTGCTACCTACAGTAAAATTTGGTGGTGGTTCCATCAAGCTGTGGGGCTGTGTGACCAGTAC
>NW_013952550.1:0-1688 GCF_001266775.1 Austrofundulus limnaeus
GGATTAAGTACCTGTTTTGTTGGAAGTCTCTGGACCCTGGTCTCGCCTGTCTTGCCTTGAGCCGCTCACCTGTTCTCATGTGCTGCTGTAGTGATTTCATGTACTGTGCCTTTAAGAAATGTGAGCGCGCCTCCGAGCGGGTGCGCGCCCTTTGTTGAGTCCAATTTTCCATCTCGCTGTGATAAGCTGTCCCCCCCTCTCTCTCGCTAAATAAACCTTGTCCAGAACTGAAGATTATAGTCATCTTTTTTCATTCCTGTGTTAGCTGAAGAGGTTTTTAACATCCAACATCTTGCAGGCAAGACGCTCTCTGATTTTCCAGCAACCCAGGAGAGCAGCACCAGACGAGGAGAGACGGAGGGTCCAGCCGCTGACAACCCCAGAAGAACCGAGCCGAACACAGCACTGCCTCACCGCCTCCCCCTCATCTGTAAATAAGAAACTCACCTGTAAATACTCACCTTGGGATCTCAAGTATCAGACCTACTCCTCCTCGCGTCATCTGAAGCTCTCACCAGTAAGCAAATCTTCTCTTTACTTTCATAAGTCCTTTCCTGGGTCAAACTGCCTCAAGACTCAAATCTGCCAACCCTCTGCTTTCAGGTCACGTCCACTTCCCCGTTCCTGTGTAAATAAACTTATTTCATTTTTATATACTCAAGTCTCTGCCTCGGTTTTGTCCACTTGTATTTGCTCACACCTGTCTGTGCCCTGTAAACGCGATATCTCCTGTGTTTCCTAATGTATTTTCACCTGCTATTACTCAAGACAGAGGGGAGTAGCAATATTAATACATAAAAATATTAATTTCACAGTATTAGATACGGTTACAGATCCAGAGGGGAGATACTGTATATAATAATTAAATTATCTATACATAATCAAAAATTCTGTATCGTTAGCTTATATGGCCCAAATGTTGAAGACGCCTCATTTTTTCATGACTTCTTTTCTGCACCATCAGATCACCTTGATTGCTCGCTAGTTATTGGAGGCGACCTCAACTTTGGTCTAAATGATAACATAGACAGATTGAATGCAGCAGGAACTCAGCGCAGTTGGCAGTCAATAAATATAGTTAAACAGTACATGAGTGATTGTGGACTTTGCGATGCATGGCGTTCTCCTCACCCTAATAGCAAGGAATGTACCTTCTTCTCACATGTTCATCAGTCTTTCTCTCGTCTGGATTATTTCTTAGTCAGTAATTCATTACTAACCAACATTTCGAACAGTGAAATTTACCCAATTGCTGTTAGTGATCATGCACCAGTTTCAACTCTAGTGAATAGGAAAGAAATACCAAAAAATATAAACTGGAGATTAAATACATCACTGCTTGATGAACAGTTTATACAATACTTTAAAAAAATGGTCATCATATTTAGAGTATAATGATTTACTAGGTACATCAGCATCTACTCTTTGGGAGGCAGGAAAAACAGTTATGAGAGGCAAAATAATATCATTCTCAACAAATAAGAAGAAATCTGAAAATAAACGTATCCAGGATTTAGAGGAGTCAATTAAATTGATAGAAGCTCTGCAAGGAGAAGAGAGAGAGAGCAAAAAATGCGGAAGGCAAAACTAGAATTGAATGAAATTATCGACAAAAAAAATAAATTCTTTTTACAAAGACTTCGTTTAGAAAATTTTGAACATAACAATAAATCAGGAAGTTTCTTAGC
>NW_013952550.1:2688-10883 GCF_001266775.1 Austrofundulus limnaeus
CGGTTTGTGAAGACTTGTCTAAATGTTTGAAATGTTATATCCCGCTCTCTCCGTCTGTTTGTTTATTGGCTATTTTAGATGATGTCACCTCAGAAAAAAACAAGTCTCGCATGATTTTCACTGCCTTTTGTATTGCAAAGAAAACCATACTCTTGAATTGTAAAAATAAAAACGCTGTTAGTATTAACCAGTATAGAAATCTCTTATTAGATCACATTAGTCTTGAGACAGCATCTGCCGCTACATCCGATAAACATCTCTGGGCCCCTTTGGTCGGCTTAATCACATAGTGGGGGTGGGGGTCCTTGGACTGGTTACTGACACATTGGCCAAATGATAACTAGAGGGCACACTGCTGCCCATTGATTACATCTGTGACATCGTGAAGAGCAAAGAGGTACACCACAGACAGGGTGAATCACAAGAAAACAAACTCAGACAAGGAAACTACGCAGAACAACAAAACAAGAAAAAAATGTAAACCACAATGAAAAATAAAAAATCTACACTTACACATACTTACAGGGTTTTAGTAACACAACAAATCAAACCTGCAGCAGTATTTTGTTAAGATATTTGGGACTCTTCACAGTGGAAGATGACCCCTCTAAGGCAAAAGAGATCAATCAGAACCTGGAGGGTCTTGGTGAATCATACAAACTGGGCTTCATGTTAGTAATCGTAGAGCGTAACGAGTTGTAGATTTAAAAAACAATCAAGCTTTTGTCTTGAGTTGGTAGTTTTGTTGATGGCAGAAAATCCACGATGTGAGGTTCACCTTCAGCAGAGGGTGATAATTAATACACAATTCCATCTGGTTTGGAAATATGATTTTATTTTAATTAGTCTGTTATTGCAATAAATAAATAAATAAAAAATTAAAAAGCATCCGAAATTTAATTGTAGATTGTTAGATTGGTCAGATCTTTATGTGAGAAACTCATTTCTCAGCCGTGAATAAAGAACAGGTGGAAACTTTGCAGCATATGTGATACTGGTGCACAAGACAAAAATATTAAAACTCAAAAGTTCAACAGGGTAGCACACAATGTGATAGACTCCGATCATATTATAAACCCACAGGCTTTAAACCCACATCTGAAGCTTCTTTTTTTAACACTAAATTAAAGGCTGTGAGATTATTTAAGTGATATATACAAAAAAAAAATCTTCAGGATGAAAGTGAAGCTCGTTGCCGCTTTTCCCTGGAAAATCTGTATCAGCTGCAGCATCTTAAAATTCACCTTCCAGCCTGTCAGACAATCACCCCTGAGAGCTCTCGTATGTGAAGACATGAGACAGAAAAAAGGAAACTGATACTCCTCGAAGTCCTCTGGTGTCCACAGCTTCACAGAGAAATACAAACTGAAATTCGTAAATGCTGAATATCAGTTTTAGAAAAAAATTTGTTGATCGTTATCAGATGTTGAAGAGGTGCTTTTCACGGTTTTTGCTGTGCTTTTAAACTATTGAACTTTTCTCCTTTTTGTTGTGTTTTAGTAAAAAAAAAGGCGTGCTATCCAACTCAGTTTAATCTTATTTATTTAATTAAATTTTAATGTTTTGTTCTGTAAAGTATAACGAGTTAAAGTGGAGCCAGTAAAATGTGATCTGCATAAAGTGGACACAATCCATACTTTTCCAGCTGAAAACGTTTATTAACCTTTCAGCCTGGGAACTTTTTAAAACTGAACTGAAGCTTTTTCCAGCAGCGCCTCTTTAATTATGGCTGTCTTTGAATGAAGAGGAGGAGGAGGAAGCTGCTGTTTACAGACATCCTCCTGTTGCCATTGGGAACAAATAAATGCCCTGAAACCTTTCACACTGATCAAAACAGGAAAAAAAATGTGATTTCTAAAAACTTAAGTTCATCTTTTTAGTTTTGAAAGATTACACTCAAACAACAAATATAATGGAGTTCATATGTCAACTGTTTTCACACAACTAAATTGAGTTAAGCTAACATATTTACTTTACATTGCCTTTAAGCAAATTTTAAGTTAATGTAAAGTAACTAAATTAAATCCACTACATCTGTTTTTAGAGTTTATGTTTCCAGTTTAATGTTCAGTAGAATATTCCCTCTGTCATTTTTTAGTTTCATAATATATGTTAAAATAGAATTATTTACACAGTTGGCTGATTAAACAGATGTAAATAAGATTGGAGACTGACTGCATTTTTATTTTCAAACATAAAAATATCAGTTTATTCACTCAATTTAACATTTTTTATTATTAATTCACAAACACATAATCCCACATTCCTTACTTCACGTGTGAGAAAAGGCAGCATGAAGAAGAAACCTGAGTCAATAATTAAAAAAATAAGTTTTCATGGTGAAATACAATAAATAACTTAGTTGCAAATAATATCATTCTTCTCATTGTTAACTCAGAAGTACAAGAATTTATAATTTTCTTCTCATGAAGTGCTTTGTAATGATTTATAGTAGAGCGGTTTTTCAGTTCCTCATCCAAACTGTTCCACAGTTTTACTCCAAGCACCAAAATGCACATTGGTTTTAAAGTAGTACACACAGTTTTACTTCTAACACTTGATCTCAAGACAAAGAACCTTTTCTAAATTAATTGGCAATAATTTGTTTCAAAGCTTTAAAGGACTAATAGAATTTTAAAGTTAACTAAGTCCCTTAGTTTCAAGATATTTGACTCAATAAGCAATTTAATAGTATGTTCTTTAACATTCAAGTTCAAGTTCAAGTTTATTTATACAGTATAGCGCCAAGTCACAACATACGTTGTCTCAGGGCACTGTACATAAAAAGAATAATCTAAGGAAGAAAGCAGCAGATTGTGTTGAATCACTTCATCACAGTCTCCCATCCTGAGCAAACGGTGGAGAGGAAAAACTCCCTGCTAATCAGGAAGAAACCTCCAGCAGAACCAGGCTCAGGACAGGAGACCATCTGCCTCGACCGGCTGCTTGGAGGACAGGAAAGAGACACAGACAAACACAGAAGAACTGGTCCAGGACTGGTCCAGGTGCACCTTCTTCTGGAAGAGACAAAGAAAAAACATGATAGAAATAATAACAATAAACATGTAGAGAAGAGAGACTAAAGACAACAGCAGAGTGAGGAAATGTGCTCAGTTTGTGCTCCAGCAGTCTAAGTCTATAGCAGCAGAAATGAAGAATAATTCAGGAAACCTAAGTCTAACTATAGGATTTATGAAAAAGGAAAGTCTTCAGTCTAATCTTAAAAGTAGACAGAGTGTCAGCCTCACGGACAGAAACTGGAAGTTGGTTCCACAAGAGAGGAGCTTGATAACTGAAAGCTCTGCCTCCCATTCTACTTTTAGAAACTCCAGGAACCACAAGTAAACCTGCAGTCTGACAGTGAAGTGCTCTGTTAGGAAAGGATGGAACAATAAGATGTTTAATATATGATGGAGCTTGGTTGTTAAGAGCTTTGTATGTTAGGAGTAATATTTTAAATTCTATTCTGAATTTGACAGGGAGCCAGTGGAGAGAAGCTAAAACTGGAGAAATATGATCTCTCCAATCCATTCACTTTATGTAAAATTCTTATAGCTTTTCTTTGTGTCACAAACAGGTTTAGTGTTGGTTTTATATGTGTTGGAACAACCAATGAAAAAATATAATGTCTGAAGTATAGATAGATAGATAGTATAGATGGTTTTTTTACGTTAGAAGTCCAAAACTTTTACAGTTTTTGTTTTATATATTTTATATGATATTTTAGTTAAGTTTATGATCCAAAACAACACCTAAAAATGTAACTTCATGTACTTGTTCTACTAGATTACATTCTATGAAAAGCATTGTATATTTTCCTATTACCAAAAATCATGAATTTGGTTTTCTTCTAATTTATCGATAATTTATCCATCCACACATGTCACTTTGAAACTGCAAGATAAACAAAACTTCAAGACACTTCTCTGGGTGTGTTCAGTAGAAGTTGGTGATGAGATTGGGATCCAAAAATAAAAAGACCTGGGGATCCACAATCTCTTCTCAGGCCCATAACCCTCCCAGTCTACCAAAAACTGATGCCAATGACATCTATGTCAAGGATTGGGCGTACGGTGAAGGCAAGTTGATTATCAATCAGTCAGCGGGGTGGGGGAAGTTGCCTGGAGGGTTTAAGGGACTCTCGATGAAAGGTTTGACTTGTGATACATGAATTGTTGGGGAGCTGGAGTCTGACGGCCAAACGGGTTAATGATTTTAATGACGAGGAAGTGTTTGATAAATCTAGGTGATAGTTTTTTAGAGGTGTCCTGAAGAGAAATGTCACAGATGAATAGCCATACCTTTTGTCCAGTTGAATACTTGGGGGCAGGAGTTTGATGTCTGTCAGCCAATTTCCTATTTTGCTCCTTAGTCCTCAGGAGAGACACTCCGGTCTGTCTCCAAAATCTTTGACAACACTGATGATAATGTTGTACAGATGGCATGGTGACCTCTGTCTCCCAGCTGGGGAAAAACGGAGGTAAGTTACCCATTGAGGCTTCAGAAAGGGAGAGACCTGTGGCAGCAGGTATGAGTGTTATGGGCATATTCAACTCATGGAAGGTGTGTTGACCAGATAGCAGGGTTATCATTGATAACACAATATATGGCTGTTTAATGTTCTTCAGTGGTGGGCACCAGTCCGCTAAAGCGCAAATCCGCTAATTGCGGACCTAAATATTTTGTTTGCACTTTAGCTGTGTTACAATTTTTAAAATTCATAAGCGGATTTGCACTTTCTAAAATTAAAATGCAGTACCGCTAATAACTTACTATCTACCAGTCATCATTATATTGAACAGCAGAAGGTATGACTGTCAATGAATCACAACACACGTGATCTATCCAACAGCACCCCTCCCAGATAAACACACTTATTGGAAACATATACATCCAAAAAAAAGGAAAGGTATACATCCTTGCTGACTGCTTTCGGGCACGGTTATCATTTTACAGACATTTCCCACAATGCTTTGTGTCTGCTTACGTAGCAGGAAGACAATGTTTATAACTCCCTTTCCCAGCAAAAACAGTAAACTTTTGTAATCCATAATAAAATTTTGTTTGTATTGATTTATTTTCATTTACAATCGGAGCTCCTTTTTTAGAAAAATAAATTTTAAACACTGGAGCTCAATACTTGATGTGAATGGTCGAAGCAATCGGCCAAGGGGTTTAAAATGATTTAAAGATGTTATGCTGATGAAGACTGACATCCAGTGGTCAACTGGAGCAACTACATAGAAAACTTTAAAATCCAAGCTCTTATTTTGAAGTGAAGATAGTTTCCTGTACTCCGTGCTTTCGTTTCCCGTCACAAATCAAATCCATCATGTGCCCAGAATGCATCACTTCAGTTTTCCAATAAACAGTTTTAAAATTACTTTATTGATGCTTCTTTAATGACAAATCTACAACAAACAAAAGAAAAAGACAAAGAAGCAGCCGAACTAGCAATCCTCAACAACTTTTTAATTTTTACACCAGGAGCTAAAAGTCTGTTTCAGGAAATCACATCCCCAGCAATCAGCTGTTGTTGAATTAAACTGTACATGAGTTCATACACTGCTAGCTGGTAATGTTATGCATATATTGTACACGAATTATTGTCAGCTAGTAAGTGTCAAATTGAACTTGCACTTTAAAATTAGCTTCTGCTAGTTTTTCTATGGCATAAGCGCTTTTGAAGTTGTGGAGCTAAATATTTTCATGTGCTTTAGAAAATGCGGAGCTAATTTTTGGATTAATGCTGCCAGCCACTGGTGTTCTTGATTACATCTTTCAGACTGACCATTACGCTGAGTATGATAACCAGAAGAGAGACTTACAGAAGCTCCAATAGCCTGGCAAAACGCTCTCCAAACCTGGGACACAAACTGAGGAACACGGTCCGAAACAATGTTGCAGTGGATGCTGTGGAGTTTGAAAACACGTTGGTTCATGAGTTGTGTGGTTTCAAAGGCTGATGGGAGTTTGCTTTAGAGAATCAGTCCACAATATTGAGACTGTGTTACCTTCTGATGGGGATACGCAGGTTACAAAGTCTAAAGCTATATGATACCAAGGGTGTCCAGGAGTCGGAAAAGATTGAAGCCCAGCAGGAGGTTAGTGTTGGCTCTTATTCTGGGCACAAATGGAACAAGCTAAAACAAATTATTTAACATCATGGTAGAGAGTTTGCCCAAAAAATGTCTCCTTGTGAAAGAAACCATCCTATTCATTCCAGGGTGACAAGAAAATTTGGAGGTATGATTCCAGGTAAGCGCTTTACTGACAGCAGCCTTGGGGACAAATAGTTGATTAGGAGGACATGTACCTGAGTCTGATTCAGACTGCTGAGCCTCCTGGATCTTCGTCTCTTTCTCCCAGGACATGGCTCTGTTGGTGCAAGTCGGAGGTAGGATCCCTTCTTTAGACTTGAGATCTGAGGATGAAAACTATCAGGAGACCATCGGGTTTAATGTTTTTAGAACTGCGTCTGTATATTATGGAGAAGTTGAATCTAGTGAAGAACAGAGACCACCTTGTCTGTCTGGAGATCAGTCTCTTACCTTGTTGGAGGTAAAAGCAAGATTTTTATGATCAGTCCAGATTATAATGTGAATCTCCGCCCCCTCCAACCAGTGCCTCCATTTTTTGAGAGCCATCTTGACGGCAAGGAGCGCTCTATTCCCAACATCATAGTTAACTTCAGTTGGAGATAGATGATGAGAGAAAAATGCACAGGGATGTAAACAATTGTCCTCAGGTGACTGCTGAGAGAGAACAGCCCCAACTCCTTAATCAGAATCATCAATATCGACAACGAATTGCAGGTGAGATGAGTGAGTACTGTGGCAGATATTGGCCTCTACCTTCAGTTTTCAGGAACAGGCCAGTTCACCACGGGTTTCACCTTCTCCAGGTCCGTCCGAACCTGTCCTCTCTCAAAAATAAGGCCCAAAAAGGTTACTGAACTCACATTTCTCAGCTTTAACAAAAAGTTGGTTCTCCATTCAACATTGCAAAACAGTTTGAGCATGCTGACTGTGTTGTTGAGGATCCTTGGAGTATACAGTGGGGTGCGAAAGTTTGGGTAGCCTTGTTAATTTTCCTGATTTACCTTCATAAATCATTGATTGTTTGGATAAAAAAGTCTGTAAAATATATCATATAGGGGACAAACACAGTGTATTTGAGAAGTGAAACGATGTTGGCCAAATGACTCGACAGCGCCACCTAACGTGAGATAGAGGAACTGGTAAGTTCTAGAGAGTTGAAATTCGAGACATAGGTAGATCTCCCCAAATCAAGAAAAAAAGTCTCTTGGAGGTATGCCCTAAAACCAACAGGAAGTCGGCCATTTTGGGTCAAAGGTCGAATTTTCATTAAGTTTCACTTTCGCTCACGTCGAACTTTTGCAAACTCCTCCTAGGGATTTTGACCTATTGGCTTCAAACTTGGTCAGTATGCTGTTAAGTCACGGGGAGTACAAGTTATCAAAAAAGGTGCGTTTTCGAGCATGTTGAAGGGGCGTGGCCAGGCCTCAAAAAAGACCTTTTCACCAACATTTTTGAAACGCTGTAACTTTCACATGGAGAGTCAGAATTACTCCAAACTCACTGAGTCATCCATGTCTGATGCCCGATTATACCATGTGCTGAAATGCTGACATCACTGTAGCCCTGCCCCCTGAGAACAGGAAGTGACCTTTTTTTGCTTGGAAAGGTGGCAGGCTGGGGGATGAGGTTGGGGAGGTGTACTTCGTGTTGAGGAAGCTCGGTTCAGAGATACAACCCAAAAGGCGGTTCTAGTCCCAACCAGTCATTTTTGCGATATGTTTAGTGTGTCTTGTAAGCACATGTGAGCTGAACACCTGCTGACACAAATGATAATAAAATAACTTAATAAAATTACTTACTTACCATGTTGATCAGCCGTATTGAAGTATGATAACTTCTGAGTGGATGAGAGGATTAGAAGATTAGATATCGAAGTTCACACTTTTGGTTTCTTTAAATTAAAATACTTTTTGGTATTTTTTCAGAAGAGAAATGTGTCATTTTTAAGCTGACTAACAAACATCCATCCATCCATCCATTTTCTTCCGCCTATCCGGGGTCGGGTCGCGGGGGCAGCAGCTTCAGAAGGGATGCCCAGACCTCCCTCTCCCCAGCCACTTCTTCCAGCTCCTCCGGGGGAACTCCAAGGCGTTT
>NW_013952550.1:11883-13896 GCF_001266775.1 Austrofundulus limnaeus
TAGTAAAACCACCAGGAGGACTCAAATGGTTTGCAGCTGTGTCAATTGCTGATCCAATTAGTGACAGATGCTTCAGTATGTATGGATCACTTGGGTTGTTACCAACATCTGGTGAAAATTTCATGTCATTAGCACCTCTAGTAATATATTTACTGAGAAAAATGGTGACGTGTTCAGTCCTTATTTTACCCACTGTACATTTAAATGTGGACGTGTCAGGGGGAGGAGCCTGATGTAAGTTTGGTTCTGCATTTGTTGGAAATGAGCACATAAATGAGTGTTGTATACATCTGAAGGATTTTGTGGGTTCACACATCTCCAATCTGGTCTGGATTCTTTGATCCATCAGGCTCCTGGTGACTTTTAGACAATTCAGTTTTGGAATTCATGCACTTCCAATAAACTTTGATCATCTTGATTCTGTGCATGTGTCAGGTTTTCCATGGGTTCAATGTGTTTGTGTAACTTTTAGGGAATTTTTCCACCTTATAGACAATGCTTGATGTGTTGTACATTTTCAAATACTTTGATGTAGTGAATATTATCAGTCAAACCTGACCTGTAAAGACAGGATTTATTTATATATATATTTTTTGTTTTGTACTTTTTGAACAGTTTTGCGACGTGTACAATAATTTTATCTCAGTACAATATCCAGAAAAGTGCATGTGTTTTACATGTCAACTGTAAAAACAGGTTTGTGAAAACTCAAGGAGACACAAAGGAGATACACAGACTCACAAACAATGCCTGACATGAAAGTGAAAACTGAGTGATACAAGGGACCGTAGGGACTGCTACGTGAAGTGGAAACACCTGACATCATGACAACTGGGGACAGGTGAGAGTGGGCGGGGCAGGAGCTGAAGGAGTAGACAGCAAGTATGTTTACCTGACCACATGCTGACCTGTTACCATGGTGTTTTATATTACACGCCTTCAATTGTTTTTTCATGGTATAACTTCACAAAATTCAGTATTATTATAAAACATTACATGTAAACAAATAAAAAGCATTAATTATTAGGGTTTACCTCCAGTGTCAGTGCTTGTAATTGCATTTTATTTAACATGCAGCAAACTAAGCTAACTTACATTTAAAACATTTATCATATTTATGTTTGAACTAGGGGTGCAACAGTACATGTACCCGTATCAAACCGTATCGAACAGAGCTTTAGGGTCAATACACACTTGTATTGAACAATACAGATTTTTAAATTTACTTTATCAACTTGTCTTGTGAAGATGCTCTGTGTTGAAGGATCAGTGGATCTGTGTTCGACTACTCCACCTAGGCTGTATTTTTGAGCACAGATCCACTGAGAAACTTGTTGTTTCAGCAACATTTAATTTAAAAACTGTACTTTTGAAGTTAAACAAATATTCATAATTCATTTAAATAAATTACAATTAAAAGGGGCATGGACATTTCTCTTTTTTGTATCGAAAAAATATCGAACCGTGAGACTAAAGTATCGAACCGAACCAAATCATGAATTTTCTGTATCGTTGCACCCCTAGTTCAAACATATTTATCAAAAAAAAAAAAAAAACTTTGAACAGACTGATTGTTGACACTTGCTACAGAGGTTGCATGGAACGCTTGCAGCTGTTTTTGGAAGTTTTACCACACTAAAACTAAAACAACGCAAATTTGATTGCAACTTTTTGAAAAAGCTGCCGTGAAATCAAACATTTTAGGTCACACTAATGATAATAAGTCAGCAAAATCCTGGAGGGACTGAGTTCTACTTCCTCATGTCTGTAAGCACGTCTCTCAGGACTGATGTCTTATTTATTAAAGTGTTTATTTTGGCAGCGACCGTTGCTGCTCTCCACATGTTGAGCAGAACTGCTGCTGTCTGCACAGTCATGATGCCTTCACTGTCCTCATGGGGACTTCACGCTGCTTGACAACAGACAGTTTACTTTCTATTAATTAGAAACATCCTTAAATGTTTTATTTTATATTGGCGAGCCTATATCTTGAATTTACAGTGTCTTTTATTT
>NW_013952550.1:15386-16575 GCF_001266775.1 Austrofundulus limnaeus
CCCTCATGAGAACGTTGTTGAAAAGACCACACTTGAAGCCCAAATGTCGACTCCATATTGATTATTTCCATAAAAAGTCATTATGAAACTAATTGAGACCCTGTGCTTCTCATCAGGTTTCCAACGAATGAAAGTCAATAAAATGTGGTATTTGTGGGCTGGAGGACAAATCCACTTCAACATAAATGATCTAACATTCCCCTCACTTATTAAGCAGACTGCATGACGTTCAGTGTGAACACTGCAGAACCATCTGTTGGAGCACAGAATGATTTTAGCCCCTGTAGATGGACCGTGAGAGTCTCTTTAAGCCAAATGTGTGCAGAGTAATGGCTAGAAACAGTTAGTGCTCACTTAACTGAGCATGCGGTAGAAGGAGATAAAAGTGTTGATTATGGATGGAAAGGCAGTGCGCGGGCCTGAAAAGAGAATCAATTATCTATCTAAATACCAGCAAAAGTCCTTAGCGAACTGATGGAGTCTGCAGGTTCTGGTCCACCAGGACCCAGCTGTGATGAAGACGTTTCACGGTAAGCACCAGGATGGTTGCAGTAAAACGGCACGGGGAATGGGAGCTGTGTGTGTCCCAGCTAAAAGCCACCACAATCAGATGGAGGGTGCAAACCGCAGAGTGCGGGACCGTGTGGGGCAGACCACCCGTGAGCCCCCCACCCCCCAATCTTTCCTGGCTGCAGCTGAGACACAATGCTGGAGCATGGGAACGAGTGGCAGCCATTAGCACCGGAGCTGCTCTTCAGGCTGGTTTTTTGTTTGTTTTGTTTTTGTTTCCTGGTTCAGCACATAAACAGTGTTGTATAAAGTACCTCAAAGTGATGCTTGAGTAAAAGTACAAGTATCTTACCATAAAATTACTTTGGTAAAAGTTCAAGTCTCCTCTAAGAATTTTACCTGAGTAAAAGTCTTAAAGTATCTAATATATTTTATACTTAAGTATCAAAAGTAAATTTCTGACATAAAATGTACTTAAGTATTAAAAGTAAAAGTAAGGAGTAACAATGAGTGGCTAGACTTCCCAAAATGACATTTACTGGGAGGTGAGACACTCAAAAAACGTTTTTCTAAAGACCAAAATGGTTATATTGTCATATAAAAATGTTAATGTTAAAAAAGTTAGGATGCACTAGTCTACCTGCTTCATCTTATATATATACTGTATATATATATATAT
>NW_013952550.1:18420-19623 GCF_001266775.1 Austrofundulus limnaeus
TATATATATATCCTCATAGGTTTTGAGGTGCAGGCTGAAGATTTACAAGTTTTAAGATAAAATTTCTAACCTGGATAACAAATGACTTGTTGTTTTTACAAGTAACATATTTCAAATAAAGACCTAGTATTCATTAAAGAAATGTGTTTCAGATCATTTCAGACTAAGATCAGTTTATGATGAGGAATGACATGGTACAGTCTCATGAGGATAGATTGAGCACAGTTAACTGAGTTTAGAGTCATTGTAGTGTTTTTAAGGTAAGATGTGAATGATTCCAGTGTTTCCTGGTTGTTTCCACTAACCACCTCTCGCAGCTCCTGAGTGGTCGCTAATTGGCCTCAGCTGTCTCCCACAGCAGCTACTGAGACTCTACCAGTGTATAAACCTGAGTCACAGCTCACTGTGATGAATCAGCTTACATATCTGAGTGCATCTCAGTAAGAAATAATATTCTGACTGTGTGTTCTTTTTCCTCTTTGTGTATCCTGACCTCAGGTTTGGGTCCAAACCTCCTGAGCTCTCATCTCCTTATGTTGAGCCTGGATCCAGCACAGCTTCCCTATCCTGGAGTCTCACCTCCTCAGCCTCTGGGATTACTGACTCAGCCATCCCTGCTACTGTCCTACATGCTCACTCACCTGGAAAACTTCTTCTCCACTCTTTATCTGGAAGTCCTTCATTTCACCCCTAAAACACAGAAATACTCCAACACTGTCCCAATTATTTGAGATTAATATAGTCACCATCCTATGTCTCCTGCAGATTCTCTCATTCTGGACCCTGCTTATAAATCTTTCTGGTTTCAGGACTTCAGACTCTTCACTCTGGACTTTTTACCTCTGCCAAGGAGGTAATGTTTTTGGTCGCGTATGTCTGTCTGTCTGTCTGTGGACAACATTAATCAAAAACTTGTGGACGGATTGTCATGATATTTTTACCACATGTGGGAACTGGGCCAAGGAACACACCTTTAGATTTTGGTGATGTTCCGGATCACAATGCGGATACAGGAATTTTTTTCTTTTAATCCTCTGAGATCGGCAAAGCTGTGATGCTTTCACAGGGCTTCTGTAAAAAACAGTGAGAGCTTTCAGTGTTCATTTGAGCTGGATTGGACAGCACGGACTTCAAACTTTATAAAAGTAATGTTAAAACCAGATTTAATGATGAATAGTTTTTTTGCCAAAATGTGCACATTTT
>NW_013952550.1:19682-21138 GCF_001266775.1 Austrofundulus limnaeus
GGTCCTCCGGAGGACCTGGCCTGTCGTTTTGGACACAGCCATAGAGAATCAGAGTTTGTAGACGGGGGGAGCCAGGAAGCACTTTATAAAGAGAGTCAAACCATTACAAACTCATACAAGGAGATAAAACAGACGTTTTACATGGTGAAATGTGACTGATGAAAACTTAGGAGCTTAATCCCACACCAGTTTGACCATCAATAACGTCGGGTGACGAGTCTTACTTTTTTTTTCACATTGGACTCCACAGAGAAGAAATCCCATCATACTGCTGCTTAAATGTTCACTACGTCAGAACTTATTCAACAAACGTGTTTCCATCTCTGCTTTTGTGCATTAACTCTTACAGGATGGGGGAAACTGGTCTTGGTGGAGGTTTGCACTCTCTGAATGTTTAGTTTAAAAAATTTGTTCAGTGCTTGTGATTTATTTTGCTAAAAGTGTTGACTCCAATACTTTTAATCCCACAGGGTTTTTAGAATCTGCTTCAGTTCTCGGGATTAACAGGAAATTATTTTCTAAATGGCGACAAAATAAAATAAAGCCAAACAAACAAACAAAAAAAAAACCAGAGGGAAAATAATAATCTGCTCTGATGTCAAAGTTGCAGGAACTGATTCAGCCTTGTTGACTCGCTGACTTCCAACATTTCAAACAGAACTGGTTTTTTTTCAGCAATCGTCTCATTTTTTCTTTGTTCATTCAAACTTCCCCTCATCCTCACCTTGATTCACTTTCAGCTGCGTCCCCCCATAAAGAGAGAAGTTTGGTTAAAAGATGCTGAAACCCAAAGCTGGGATGTTTGGGTAAAGTAACCCCGTGGGTTAATAAACTAAACAAAGGTAAACCGTGCAGAATGGCTGCAATGAAAGCCAGGCAAGTAAACGAAGCAAAGTTTACAAGATACAAGGGTTCAGGGCAGCGTGCGTGAAACTTTAACGTGAAACAGGTGATGAATGTGTTTTTACTCTAATAAAGACAGGATTATGGTTGAAGGAAACATTGATGTTCGTTTCCAAACTCTGGGTAGAACTGTTTACTAAACTTTACATCAATGGCAGCAGGTGATCATGTAATTGTCTTTTTTTTTGCTAAATATTTCAAGAAATGCATAACAGCTTTTAATGGAGCACCAAGAGCATCACTGAATGGATTTCTACAACTGAACTTTCAGAGTCGTTCCAAGATTACAACCAAACCCAAACATAGCTATAACTCAGGGGTGGGCAATCCTGGTCCTGGAGGGCCGCAGCCCTGCATGTTTTACTTTTTTCTCTGCTCAAAAACACCTGATGTGAATGAATGGGTGATTATCAGGCTTCTGCAGTACGGAGGACCGAAACTGATATAATTAAAAATAAAAGCGGAAATATATAAATTGACTAGTAAATAAATACACTTAAAATGCACCAATATAATTCAAAAGGAGAATTTTATTATGTATATACATACATAC
>NW_013952550.1:23451-24765 GCF_001266775.1 Austrofundulus limnaeus
CTGCCTCCATGTGACTGATACTCACATCACATGGCTGTCGTTGACACCTAATTAACACCTTTTGCTAACAGGGGGTGGAGTGATACTGGCAATAGCAGCACTGTAGGAGGGGGACAACTGAAAAAGGAGGCCATGAGGGATTACTTTAAGGCTCTGTTAATTTTAGGTCACAAACACAAACTCTGGCTGCTCCATCAGATCAAAGCCTGCAGCTGAGAGTTTAAACCCTCATCTGAGAGTTGGTCTTCCCATAAGGTGAGTTCCCGCCTTCAGCAGTTTCAACACTGTGACGTCGGAGCAGCTCCTGAGAGAACATAAAGCCCAAGAAAAACAAGGAGCTTCTTTTTAACTCTGTCACACCACACCTCCCATTAAAAGCTGAACAAACAAATCCTGCTACTGGTGAGCTGTCCGGAGCCTTTCACTGAGTGTGTGGCTGTGTCTCAGTTCAGGGCCTGGGTCCTCATGAGTTCGCATTTGTCGGCCGCATACGTCATTGCCCCGCGCGGAGGACTGTCCCAATTCAAAGGCTCCTCATCACGCGGCCGAGGAATGCGTCCTACTTCCTGTCAAAGTCCGAGGATGCATCCATGTATCCTTACCTGCCGAGGATATCCCAGGATTCAATGCAGCAAAATAAACAGAGAAATGAAGACGGTGGTGTTTTTATTTTTTTAACGTGTCGGCGCAGTTTGGAAATTCACCACGGACCGAAGGATTTGTTTTTTAAAAGTAAGTTTAGCAACTTAGCTGATGAAATGTATGCTGCAATAAGATGTTAAATGAAAGAAAATGCAACTACAAGTTATGAGAATAAAGTATTATAAAAATAAAATCATAACATTACGAGAATAAAGTCATAATATTATGAGAATGAAATTGTAATATTACGAGATTAAAGTCATACTACAAGAAAAAAGTCTTAATATCCTAGCCTTTACGTGAAAAAGCATGCAGTCATCACTGCATTAAAATGAGGATGTTAAGTTGTTCTTTATTGTTTTTAAATAAATAGTTATCTTTTAGCACCAATTATCAGTAGCAGGACATGGAAATTGTGCAAACGACTATCTGATAAACTGAAGCTGTAATTAATAGATGCATTGACAGATTTAGTCACGTAGTTAATTTGGAAGAAATCATATTAATCTAACAGTGATCAGGTCATCATGACTACTTTATAAACACAGAGAAACACCTGGCTGTAAACAGAAGGTATGAGGGGAAAAATAATTTTGTCCTGATGCATCTCAGTAATCCAGGTAAAAAATCAAAGGAAAAAAAATTGTATAGGTCCTCTTGACGGGTTCTTCT
>NW_013952550.1:31528-42226 GCF_001266775.1 Austrofundulus limnaeus
CCTTTATACCTTTGTTTTTTTGTTTTTTTTTTCGTATGTGCTGCCCCTCAACACCACTTCAATTCCCTTCTTCTTTTCAGAACAGTTTGATTCTGATGCTGCATGCTCACAAAGTCATTTTCAAAGTTTGACCAAACAGCTGATCTCAGTGTAAAACCTACGAGAGATTTGCATTCCTTCGAGGAATGTTAGGCCTTTTTTTTCTGACGTTTGCAACAAAAGCTCTGCTTCAAGGCGGCTCGAGGCCCGCTCTGACCGAGCAGCTCCTGGGGAAGATGAAGCAGGTTTAACGGTGCGGTAAAACAGGCCAGTCTGTGAATGGTTACTGTTCAATTTGTATTTGGTTCCCCGCTGGTCGCAGAGCTGAGATCAGAGCTGAAAGTGAAAACACATGGGGAGGGTCAGCGGGATCAGAGGACCGCCACACACAAGGCAGGGAGGAGGAAAGAGGCAATGGGAACTCGTGTGAAGAAATAGATTGAATAAACAGAGGCTGCAATGGGCTGCACCCTATTATCCCATAATTTACACTGCATGGGAGTCGGGAAACCCAGAGCCAACATGGCTTTCACTGGAAAGCGGCATTCCATGCCTCACGCCAATCAAAAGTCCAGGCATTAAAGTAAAGTTTTGAATTCTTTCAGACTTAATGTGTTTCTCTTTAATATCCAGGGGAAATGATGACATCATCAGCGAACAGTCTCATCAGACACGGAAACGCTTTGAAGTTTCCAGCAGCAAAACAGATTTAACAACATAATAACTTTCAAAATTGTATTTGTACAATCAGTAATGAGGATTAAAAACGTTAGTATGAAATTGGGCTGAAACAAAACTGACAGAGCAAACCTGGGAGGGGAGAACAAGGCCATGAAAGAAACTGGCGATGAGGAGCGTCGGCGCACTTCTTCCACCTCTCTTTAATTACATCTCTGTCCCCCCGTCAGCAGCGCCGCCGCAGCAGCAGTGAAAACATTTCCTGAACGATGTCCTCCACGTTTCCAGAAGGATCCAGTTAATTCTGCACATCAAAGCAGTTTAACTTGTCTGAGCAGTTCCTCTGCAAACCGAAGAGGAGAGGTTTTTATTTTCCTTTTTCAAACAGCGATCCCTATAAGGCTGAAAAATGTGACATCAGTGTTTTTAAAGAAAACAGCTAATCTGCTTTGATTAACTGTTATAGTTACAACTTTTCTGCCTCTGCCTCTGTGTGTGTCTGTTAGCAAAATATCTCATGAACCATCAGGTGAAATAGGATGAGACCTTAATGATATAATCATTGAATATACATCAACAGCTGATTGACTTTTAAGGTCAATCCAGTTTAAGATGGCTGCCACAGCCAACTAACCCTTAAAACGCGTTATATTACAAATATTTTTTATAAATATTAATGTAACACATGGTCTGGCAGGAGCTGAGACTGAGACACATTTTCAAATGGATTTTTGTTCACAAACGTGTCAACTTGGTAACAAAATATCTCATGAACCACTGGACAAATTATGATGAAACATCATAAAAAATGACTCTTGAATAAGCATCTACAACCAATTAACTTTTGGTATCAACCCAAGATGGCCGCCACAGCTAATCAACATTAGACAACAGGAAATGACAAACTCAGTCTTGCAGATATAGATATAAAATTTAACAGAACAGAGACTTCACATATTATATTGTTTTACCAAACCAGCTTGATCTCTGTCAACACGACATCCACAGATTAAAACTGTGATGGTAAAGGTGGTGCGTGATATGCAGAGGTGTGTAGTAACTAAGTACATATACTTTGTTACAGAACTTGAGTCTTTTTTTTTTTTTTGAGGATTTATAATTTTACCAAGTATTTTTTAATTGTAACTTTTACTTTTATTTTGTTACATTTACCACGTAACATACTTACTTCGTTTAAAATCTACACATTATAAATTCAAATAGTCATCATGAAAAGAGTTGTCTATGCACTCTGAAATATGAAGAGTTTCATTTACGTAACCAAGTTATTTCAACTGGTTCCACTAAACCAAGTTCAGTAAATGTAAAGCAATTTGTTCATCTTGGTTTAGTGGGACCAGTTTGGTTATGTGGACTCAACAGTTCATTTCTTTAAGTGTAAAAGTACTTTTACATTCCCGATTATTATGAGTACACAGGTGAAAAAAATTATAAAGTACATTTTTAATAGACTTCTTTTTTTCAGAAATACATTTTTAATGTTTTATCAATAGAATGTACTTATTAGGATTATATTCAAACTGTAAAACAATGTACTAAGTAAAAAAGTATACTGATAAGTAGCTAAAAATTATACTTCCTTACTAATATAACAAACCAAAAGTATACTATAATTATGATACTACTATATCAAAAGTATAATGCTTTTGAATTTGAAATACATAAAAAACAATTTAAATACAATTCCTTTACAAAAAATAGTACATGTTATTAGTACATACAAAGCTATATACTTAAAATGTACAAAGTATACTTGAAGTTGTTCCACTTTAGTATATAAAAATATACTTAATACACTTAAAATTGTGCTTTTGTACAACTTAATTACAACAAAAATCTATTTGGTGCAAAATTAGTTGTTCCAAAATAGCACTCTTTAAGTATATTGATGAACAGTGCGGCTTCAAGTATACAAAAGTATACTTAGATTTAGTGTACTTTGTATACTATTTTTTTCACCAGGGTAACTTTATGACTTTAAGTAATTTTCTTATCAGTGACATTAACTTTTACCAAAGTCATTTTATGTTAGTGTATTTTTTTACTTGGTTATTTCTTTAAAGTACTTTACACGTATACCTCTGGTGATATGCATTCCTTCAAGAAATGCTGGGATCTCAGTTACTAAAAACATCCTTGCATCTGTAAATTTTACAGTTTTTATAAGGTTTGAATGAAGAGACAAATGCCACAAAGGATTTTTGTGAAACAGCATCTTTTACACACGCATTACGCAATTTTTTTTTCTCCTTCTAACCTGTGTGTCCCTGAGGACCTGAACGCTAATTGAAGTCAGGGCAGATCATGTCTTTGGTTTGATGGGCATCAGAGGAGGTTCTCCAGCCTTTGAATCTCTGCTTATTTATCCAACAGCTGGGTAAATACCCGCAGCCTTTCTGCGTTACAGCTCATTTTTTTAAAAACATTTGGAAAAGACAGAGTCCAGTGTTTATGCCTCCATCTTCTCTCACATCTGCACCTAATATCATTGTGCCGACGGAACAAGGGCTCAATCCTTTGTTATGACAAGAAGATATTCTGAACTTTTTAAGGATTAATACTGTTTGCTTTTCCGCACACTCCCTTCAAAACACCTCCAGGGTCCCGGTTAGAGCTGAAATCTGTGAGTAAAGTTGAAAACAGACTGAGTGGAATGTTGTTTTCTCTTCATCTGTTGCTGACATACATTGTCACTTTAATGACTTTCTTCTTCGTGTTTTTTTTTTGCTCCGTCACAGTTTTATTTCCAGTTCATTTTCAGTGGAAGTATGCAGAGACAGTTGAGGCCCTCTTTCCAGAAATGAAACCTACGTTGTTTCTTTCACAATCAGTGAATAACAACTATTATGCTTCAACTTCACATATTTATTGTGCTTAGAACAGAGGCGGATCTAGGATTTTTCTGAGTAAGGGGCCATCAAGGGGGCCACAATATTCATAGAGGGGCCAAGTCTTTGTTCAACATCCTTTCACACAAATTCCCAATGTAGGAGAGAGAGCTTAGGTGAATTAAGCTTTCCCTACATCTCTCATACAAAAAGTATGAGGAAAGTTTTACCAAGGTATTTTCTCATTACTTGTTAATATCTTGACTGTGCGAAGTGAAAAGTGACACAATAAGTGAACGTTCAGACGAGTTCAAGTTGATTCATAAAAGACTATGCAATCATTTCTTTACACAAATTGAACAAATCATGTTACACTTAATTGTGGGTATTCCTATAAAGATGTGAGAGTTAAATGAGATAAAACTCGTGCCCGAATTTCAATTCTCATCAACTCAGATTACTTATATAGAACAGTAAAACGTCAGTTCTGATGTTAACAACCAAACAATTTTACTGGCACTTTCAGCTTAAGTTTTGGCAAATAAGAACAAAGTAAAGGATGAAAGTAAGGTTAGTAGGGTTCTACTAATATTACTTTATCAAAGAGTGTGGTCAACCGGGTCAGCACGTCCCTTCTGTGCTTAAGATTTGCCAACTGTCTCACCTCCGATCAGTCAGGGAACTTTTAATCGGCTCGCTCACTGTTCCTTGGAGAGAAATGTGTTATTTCAGGTAACTTTTCATCTGTTTCAGTCCAAGCCAGAAAGATTAAAGCTGTACATCCGGTTCCTCCTTTCAAAATAAAATCTCCCTTCGGGAGTTAAAAACACACTTGAAGACTTGAAGCCTCGGGGTGGGACTGGCTGGCGTGCCGAGCCCCAGCTGTTAGGTCCCCCCAGTTAGCTCATGGACTGAGACCCAACAGGCCAAACTGACTCTCTCCCGAGAGAGAAAACTCAGCTTTCCTTCCCAGTGCATACACCAGTGTATCCATTTTACACTTCAAACACTTGTAATATAATGTTTTTTTTAATAAAGGTACCACTTTACAATAAGGTCCCCCTTATTGATGGCTTTTAAAGATTTTATAGATAGGTTTTTAATTAATCTGTAAACACTTTAAAAGTTATTAATAAGTGTTTATTATGCAATAATTAAGGACAATGAGACAAAATTGTCCAGTTTCATTTATTAATGATTGATGAAGTGTAAACTTTACAAATGAATTAATAACCTATCTATAAACTCTTTATGAGCCATCTATAAGGGGAGCCTTGTTGTAAAGTGGTACCAAAAATCTTGCACAGTAAATTCTCCTCACCAGTTTTTCATACATTTTACTTTACATAGATAAAATATTTTCAAACACACAACATGTGAGAAAATCCAGCCATCATTTGTCAGATGAAAAACTTTTTTACAGGATTGTTCACATTTTAAGAAGAGAAGAAGAATTCTGTCAGCTTGATTCATTCTGGACTTTAACATTTGACTCATGAGCACAACTAGTGTTTGAACCTGGAACTGCATCCACCATCATCACCCCCAGGTAAAGGACAGATGAGTGAAAGGACAGGGGCACTTCAGGGGGCCAATCAGATTTCAGCTGGGGCCAATGCCCCTGTGCTCCCCCCGCTAGAACCGCCCCTGGCTTAGAAGTTCCTGTAGGGTATCAATATGATGCAGATAATCCACAGACATGCATCTCGTGAGTGGACAGGTGTTGTAGTGTTTGAAGACTGGATCAGGTCTCTGTCTCAGGAGGGGTAAGCAGATTCAAGATGTCGCAGCTCAGTGCCGTCAGAGTCCATTAACCAGTGACTTGAAGGAAGAAAGCCCAGCAATAAGCCAGATGCCAGTCCACGGCTTGGTCTTGATTGCTCCTCTCCTCTTGATGCCACCATACGAGCCCACAGTGGTCCTTTGTGGTGATTCAGAACCAAAATTCATCTCACGTCATCCGTTCTTACCTCCTGGTTCTAGCCCCACTTCGAATGCAGCCATCTCTGCTCTGATGTTAAAAGCATCTGGTCTGTCTTGACATGTGTGGGTTCCCTCACACACCCATTAATTCTAACACATCTGTACACCCCACATACTGGTCACCTGCATGATCTGTCCACTCAGCTTCATCAAATCCACAACGTAAACTCTATCAGACCCCATCAAGTCCTGGAAATATCTGATGAGTGAGGTATCGTGTTTGTTTGCTGATCTTTGCTCACTGTTGTCCCTGCAACTACCTGATAACACTACCGCTCCACTTGTGACATCACCATGTCCTCAGGTCTGCCTGGAGTAACCTCTCTATGGTGGACATGTCTCCCAATCATTTGTACTGTTTCACAGATGGATCCCTTCTGAAGGGGTCAAAGGACGCATTCAGTGGAACGCCCGTGTGCCGCTTTTGTTTTGTTTTATTTTGTAATGTCGGTTCTGTGTTTCTCTTCATCCTGTGTCCGTGTTCAATTCATTAGAATTGCCGTCTAGGCCCTCCTCTTTCGATTGACACCTCATTTGACCAACTGGGTTCAAGTATCGGCTGTCCAGAGCCAATAATATATGAGAAGTGACCAACTACCGGTTTCCGTCATCCTGGGCTTGATTGACTGTAGATTCGGCCAGTCAACTTTGAGCTTCGTTCTGATGCCACAGCTGAGTAGCCAATCACCATACCTTTCATTTGGTGTATATATTGAGGGGGTGGGAATTTGTTTAGTGACAGGACAAGGTAAACAAGGAGTAGATCGCCACATTTAGACAGTCCTGCTAGGCTAATGGAGGAAGCTACGCTCACAGGAAAATGTTTTTTTTCCATCATTTTTTGGCCAGTTAGCTGACTAAACCTGCTGATAAGATGAAAATATATTTGTTATTAAGTGTTTCAAGTGCTTCAAGACATGGAAGAGTGATTTTTGTGGCCAGGAGAAGTATTTTGTTTGGATAAAAACACTTCCGGTCGCCATTTTGAGTCGCTAATTTCGTCATACTTGAGGACAAATATGCATCAAATGTGAGTGAAAAACACATATTTTTTCACTGCTGGTGGTTTTATAAGCTGTGTGGAATGGTAATGCTTTGAAGGAAATAATGATATATTTGTTTATTCTCGTGTTTTGGGTGTTTATTGGTGGAAATTTGGCTGAATGTACTCGCGTTGGTCTGAATATTTCTGAACATTAATATATATTTTTAAATTTAATCATGCTGTGAGTAAATATGGATGGTAGAATGTGTTTTGTGGGTGTTTTATCTTTAATTTGAGCCCAGAGTGAAGTCCCTGTGTTGAAGCATTTAGAAATTACAGTGTTTTAGACAAAGTGTACAGTTTGGAGATAATTGTACAAGTATACAAACATGCAAATGAGACATTCTGGATTGTACTATGTCTCAAATATTCATATTTTATGCTACTGTTACCAAATTAGAACTGGTAATATTTGGGAATTAATATTTTAGCCCAGTAAAAATTGTTTATTGATATCTCATTCCCTTCATGTTCTGTGACACTTTATCAAAAAAAAAAAAAAATTTAGGGAGAAAAATATCTTGATTTTTGTGTATTTTATTTCAATATACTAAATACTAGTTACAGTTACAAAGAATATGACTGCTGTAGTTAAAAAATTCAGATTTTTAGCTTTAAAAAGAGACCAAGCTTGTGAATATACTCTAAAGGGTTCAAAAGCAGTACTTCATTWAATTTGTGTCTACTTTTTAAGGCATTTTATGTTATTTTATGCCCGAAAGTAATAAAGCTCAGTGTCTTTTTGGGGAGAGCAATGGGCCCACTTATAAGGTCCCCACTCTTATGGGTTCTTTATGCATCCCCACCAACCATAACCACAAGAGACTCTACCTGCTGAGGAGGCTGAGGTCCTTTGGAGTGCAGGGGGTGCTCCTGAAGACCTTCTTTGACACAGTTGTGGCTTCAGACTTCTTTTATGGCATCATATGTTGGAGCAGCAGCTTATCTACAATTGAGAGGAAGCAGCTGGATAAACTCATCAAGAAGGCCAGCTCTGTGCTGGGACGCCCCCTCGACCCAGTGCAGGTGGTGGGAGACATGAACTCTGGCAAAAAAAACAGCAACGACGGAGAACGTCTCCCACCCAATGCATGGAACTGTGGCTGAGCTGCAGAGCTCCTTCAGTGATCACTCCTCCCATCAGCTGTTAGACTCTATAACCATCACTGCTCCCAACAATCTCGATAAGCTCCATGTTTGTGTTTAAACATCACACAATTCTATCTCTCAATCATGATATATTACATAAATAATAACCTGTGGCAATTGTACATCTTTGGTCCTGTACTGGAACACTGACTTAATACTGAGATCAACTCAGTTTAACAGATCACGAGTCTGTCATGACTGTTTTTTCTTGTAATTTAGTATTTTTCTGCACGGTATCTTGCTTTTATTTTCATTTTTATCCAATTTCATCTGATAGTCCAGTACAGTAATTATTATTATTTTAATCTATGTTTATTTTTATTGTTACTATCTTTTATTCTATTATTATTGCTACAGATGATAATGCCACATAGCAATATACTGTTTCTGTGGATTGATGTATGTATCTGCTGCTGCTACACTGAAATTTCCCTGCATGGGACAATAAAGGCTCTATTCTATTCTATTCTATTCTATTCTATTCTATTCTAATATGTCCTCCGAAGCAAGTTCTGCACAAATCTTTCATATCCCCTGGTCTACGTGTCAACCAAAGTTGTTGAGGATTGGTTTCAGAATTGATTAAACATGACAATGATATAAGAGGAAATTAAATATATTGAAGTCTCCAGGCGAAAATGTCTGTCTAAATGCATTGTGCACTTGAAGAGTGCAGAAAAGCAGAATTTAGTCTCTCGCGGTGCTGCAAAAATATCTTTTTATTCTGTTTGCGTCATGTTTTTCAACCTTTCTGAATTATATCTTTTACCAACTACAGTTCAGTCGTCTTCATTCTCCTCTGGCTCTGGGTCAGACTCTGGCTCCAACATGTAAGGCTGGATGGACAAGTTTTCTATTATTGACATATTTTAATTAATTTCCAAGTGAGAATAAGTGAATATACTTGCTCCACAAGGTGACTTGACAAGTTATCTACTGTCTTTCCACAGTCAGTGGCTGTATCAGTTCAACACGTTCTCACTAAAGTTTCTTTTCTTGCAAGAAAAATAATCCAATTTCTGTCATAATCAACTAAATCAAAAGGCTGCTTCACTCTAGTGGTCTCTATCATTGCTTTTATATTACAATATGTGGTAATAATCTCCTCAGTGTAGAGATCACTTCAAAACAAGGCGACTGCAACAGACTGTTGGTATGTCAGAAAGGTGCATTTTAAATAAGTGCTTCGAAAGAAAATGAAACAGTCCAAACTGTGATTTACTTTTGTTAATATAATTTCGATTTCAGATACCTATGGTTGTCTGATGTTTGGACTATTTGTTACCCTAAGCGGTGGAAGAAATGTGGGTGGTATGGTGATGCAGTGGTAGAGCTGCCACCCTCCTGAACCTGCAGGACCTTTTTGTGTTGGTTTTCCAAATGCTCCAGTTTCCTCTAATGGACCAAAAACATTAATTTTAGTTTTAACGGTAACTCTAAATAATCCCTGAGTGTAGGTGAGAGTGTGAATGGTTGTCTATGTTTGTCCTTCTGAAGGAGACCTGTCCAGGGTGTCCCCTCTCTTACAAAATCACCATTGGTGATAAGCACCAGCTCACTCGGAAAGGAAAAGTGGGTGAAGTAAAACTGATGGATGAAAGTATTGTTTGTTGTACTGATTCTGGATTCATTTCAAAAAATATGTGTGTGTGTGGACGGGCTTTTCCTACAACGTGGGGACAATTTTCCCAAAAAAAGCAGCCTCGTGGGGACCAATGTCAGGTCCCCACAGGTCCAAACGCAAATTACGGGAGTGAGGTTAAGTTTAGAACCAAGGTTTAGGTTAGTTTTAGGGTCAGGTCAGTACCTGTGAGGTTAATTTTAGGGTAAAGGTCAGGCCTTCGTGTCCAGTTGTCCTCCTCCTACAATGCTGTTTGGAGATGTGACGTTCACGAACGATCCGAATCTTTTGAACGGCTCTTTACAACAAACGATAGGAGCCGAATCACGGGCAGTAAGGAGCCATTTGTAGTTTTATTTCCTTTAGTCCTCATATAACCTTTATTTTTTCATATTTAAAGGAGACATATCATGCTAAATGCACTTTTTTGGCATTTATAAACTATTTTTTGTTCAATTATAGTGTCTAGGAGTGGAGAAAACATTAATTTATTCTGTTCTGTTGCTGCAAAGATATTTTTATATATTTTTATGGGTCATATTTTTCAGTTTGTTCAAAATGTGCTGTTGCTTATTACGTTTCATTGCTTATTTCGTCACTATTTTCTTCGGAACTACCATTTCTGGTAATGTATTTCCTGCCAACTGGATTTCATAGTCTCCATTTTTTTCCTCGCTGTGTGATTTTGTAGTTCATTGCGTCATGCCAAATATGCAAGTTCAGAAGTCAAAATGTTCAGTTCTGGGTGTGTAAACCCACATTATTATCTACATAGACTACCAGCTTCAGAGCAGAGCTTCTTCAAAGTGCCTGGTTAAGTTTCATTTTTCAAGGAAATGGACCCACAACAGGGCGGAAAGTGCTTGTGGACAACACAGGAGGAATGTTACAACAACAAGGGTGAGTTATGAACTGTAAATGTGTTTTAACTGTCTAATTTAGCTGTTTCTACCCCTTGTGTCGGAATATGAGTGGAGAAAAACAGCTGTTTAAGTGTCTTTACCGAACGGGTGCTCAGCACCGTTTTACTTTCATTTCACCCCGCACTGTAATCAGCATGTCCGTGTTTTTCTTTTTAAAAATGCTGGAGCAGGGTGAGTTATGAACTGTAAATATGTTTTAACTGTCTAATTTAGCTGTTTCTACCCTCTGTGTCAGAATATGAGGGGAGAAAAAACAGCTGTGTGAAGGCCAGCATCTCCACACCACCTCCTGATGCACGCGTCTTCACTACACGTCCTGAAGCACACGTCTTCACTACACGTCCTGATGCTACATCTTCAAACCACCCTCTGCACCACATCTGAACTCAGTCCACACCCAGTGGGAGGACC
>NW_013952550.1:44171-46572 GCF_001266775.1 Austrofundulus limnaeus
GCAGTTTTATTTTAAATAGACCATAAGTGAATGATTTAGACGTGAAAAAGAAGGATTTAAAACCATGATATAATACCTTTAAAACGCTCCCGCTTTGCTTTTTCACGGAACACAGGCGGAGTTGTGGAGTGCAGAAGCTCACGGTGAAAGGGGGAGGGGGGTTTCTGCTTGACGAACATGGTCCCACCCACGTGACAGGATTACGTCATTACTTACGGCTACGTGATGACGTATTTCCCTACATGATGATGTAATACATTCAAAATTGAATGGCTCTTTTGAACGGCTCTATGAAACAAACGGCTCCCCAAGATACGGATCCCTTCAAAGAGTCATTTGTCCCGTCTCTAATGCTGTTATTGTAAGTGTGACTCCACCCCCTGTGAGCAAAAGGTGTGAATCAGGGCCCCAACGACAGTCAGGTGATGGGACACATGACCCTCTATGAACAATAGAGCTAATTAAGCCTATTGTTAGGCGATGGCCCTCTTTTGCATGTGAGGGCCATCGCCTAACAATAGGCAATATGCCTTTTGTTAGGCGATGGCCCTCTTTTGCATGTGACTAACCTGTTTGTCCAGGTGGAGGCGGTGCTTATAAGGCTGAGTTCACCGGAAACTCATCAGACTGAAGAAGTCTCTTGGAGGAGAGACGAAACGTTTCACTAAAGAAGAACCATCCAGAGGAACTACTGATTTTTCTTTTTGGTAAATGGTCAGGGTTAGGCTATAGACTAAAAAATGCTCAGTAGATGATGTTTCAGAGAGGGGCTCTGTTAATGTTTGTGTGTGGTTTTATGCATGTGTTTGTGCATCTTCTTGCCTGAGCAGAAAACAGACACACATTGAATAAAAGCATCCTGTGAAGTTGCCACAAGTGATTTAAATAGATGTATTTTTCTTGCTTTTGACCAGCTACATGTGGTGTTCATAGACAGGCCGGTCGTAACAGATGCTGTTAGGATAGCTGTGTCTAGAGGAGGTTCTTTCTTTCTTTTTAAAACTTTGAAACACACACACACACATACACACACACAAGCAGAAAACGTTTCCTTAACCATAACTCATAAGGACCACCAGCTACGTCAAATGAGAGTGTGGGTTCTGCTCAGTCTTTAAGTCACACCAATGTTCCCATCACATAATGAAATATAGCATGCGTCAAAAAGTGACAACTTGGAACAGAGAAAACTTCTCCACCCATCGTAATGAGCATCATCCTCACTTTTCTAACCATAATGGGCTGAGGCTAAAAACATGTCAGATGAGCATGTGCAGAGGAGTCACTGATCACATCTTGCAAATCTGTGCAAATAAGAGAGAGCAAGGGATGATTAATTTCCTTCCCCCCAACAACAAGCTGCTCTTAGCATTTGCTGATGGTTTGTGTACATGTTGTAGGACCGAGCATGCTCTCTGTGATGCTTTGATTCATTGGCTGTTTGTCCCTGCAGATTCAACTGCCAGCATCCTGTTCTTGTTTTTCAATGTTTTGTGCTTCCATATATCGCTGCGAAGCTGCAAATGATTACGTTTGATCCGGTTTTATACGATCAACTTGCTGCACTTAGTCACGCCTGATGAACATTTATTTACACCGACTTGTGGGGTGAACAGCAGGCATCTGATAGACATTAGTCCTGCTTAGTTCTGTGCTCCACGGCGTTCATTTCGTACTTTGTTTTCATGTGTGTCTTCATGACACGGAACGATTAAACATCATAGATCTCAACAGGATTTATTCAAAACTAGCAATGGAAGTCCAAACAACCCCAAATGTGAGTGCAGAACCCCACAAACAAACCCAGCATAGATTCTGTAGATGAGTTTGGATCTAGTAGTTCAAGCTAGTCTAAAAAACTACCTTTAAAAGCATTTCCCCCTTCTCAAAATCATGCAGTACTCTACTATGACAGCACTTTACAAACCTATAAAGAAAACTTTTTTTTTCCTGATGATGATTAAATTAAATGGTATTTTGGAGGCGAACAGGTGAAGGACCTGATGCAGGACTTGGTCCTGAAGCCTGTTGTTGTACGAGACTTGACCGAGGTGCTGGACAAGGGTTCAGACTGGTGCTGTGGTCAAGACTTAGATCTGGATGTACACTGAAAAAAAAAACAATTTTTTTTGGTGTAGTAACATTTATCTAATTATTCTTTTAAATTTTACAAAAGAATCAAAATCCCTAAAGTACTAGAATTTACTAAATAAACAATACACATTATATGATTTATCAATATTACTGTACACAATAAGTAAATGCTAATATTATTTTACCAGTAATATTGAAGTGTTTTTCTGGACAGCACATAAACATGAATATATGAAGTAACTTCTACTCTTCTGGACTAAAACTGAGGCTGCATGCACACACAAAGGCTGCTGCTCCTCATTCCCTT
>NW_013952550.1:50322-51870 GCF_001266775.1 Austrofundulus limnaeus
AAACAAGATCAAAAAGACTTTTTGGCTGATATAAGGTTTTAAAACTTGGTTAGGTGGACAGTTTTTGCAGTTTTAAAACAAGGGCCAGACACATCTAAAGCAAACAAGTGGAGGAGGGACGGGTCAGTTCAGGGTTCTTCTGTCTTTAATGCATCGGTGACACATTATAAACCTGCAACTCCCAAACTGACCTGAAAAAGACTTTAAATGTCTTCATGAAACAAGAAACGAATTTCAGTTGTTTTGGAATTTTAATTTACATTATAACTCCCAACAGGAAGTCAAAGTTTTAAGTTTTTTTTATACTTTACAAAAGTATTTTTCATTTCTTCTAAAATGCCAACATAGTGTAACAAGTCAATATTTTAGTTGTTCTTTTTAACAAGAAACTAACAATAAATCTGCCAGATTAAAAAAAAAAATCAGAGACCAGCTACTTTAGAAAAGACAGAAACTTTGAGAGAAACGACTATCAATGTGACTGAAGTTTGTAAAATTCTAAATATAGAGTCAGCGCAGCTGAAATGTTTCTGAGATGACATAGGAAGCATGCGGAAACGATATCGCTGTTGGTGGTATGATTGTGAAGTGGCTAAATTTGCTGCAGTACTTACCATTAATATTGTGCAGGTTTCGTGCTGCTACATGCTCTTGCCTTGCACATGCTCAACGTAATGGCAAAAACCACAACTTAAGGCTGCTATCATTGGGGTATAATTTTTCCAAAGTGTTTTAAAAGCCACACGATGTTACATGCTTGTTTAAAACCAAGCAGAACCAGACTCAGGGGGGATATTTCAGCACGGCCCCGGGCCTAATTATTGAGCGGGAGACCCCTGTGCTGCCACCCGCATAGAATACAGCAGAGCCGTTTGCACAGCTACAGGTCGTCTCACCCTAATGAGAAGTGGATGGGTGGTGGTGGTCGTGTGGGGGGTGAGAGACCTGGGTGTATGCGGCCCACTGCTCCCAAACTAAAGAGGGGATGGTGGTCCCTGCCTTCAGCAGACATTAGTCCCCTCTGGCCCTGTCAGGTGTCAGTGGACCCCCAGCATCTTAGATCCCTGCTCATCTGAATGAAAGGGCACCGTGGATCAGTGCAAAGATTTGTTCTGATCCAGTTAGATGTGATTTGGTTTGGATTTGTGTGCAAGAGAATCTGTCTCTTTACTTTTGTAAACTAAATATCTTGTTGAGCCTCTTTCAGAAGGATTGCCTCCCTCCTTAGACTGAGATCATCTGCTGAGCAGTGATGGAGTCAAAGCTGTTTGACTGTCCTGAGCTCGTTTGGGACAATTGTTTGGAACAGGGCTGCAAATTTCTTGGAACCACTTTAAGTTGAAAATATTTGTAAAGGAATTAAAAAAGAATAAACCTGGAATGTATTTTGTGTCATTTCGTTTCCTTTATTTACCCTGGATAGTCGTGTTAAAACACAATTGTCTCATTTGCAAGAGACTCCTTTTATAGAAAAATAAAACAATACATTAAATAATACACTAATATAACATTATATATATATACAGTATATATATATATGTGTGTGTG
>NW_013952550.1:54715-56013 GCF_001266775.1 Austrofundulus limnaeus
TACTTACTTACTTACTTACTTACTTACTTACTTACTTACTGACTTACTTAATGACTGACTGACTTACTTACTTACTGCCTTACTTACTTACTTACTTACTTACTTACTTACTTACTTACTTACTTACTTACTTACTTAATGACTGACTGACTTACTTACTTACTGCCTTACTTACTTACTTACTTACTTACTTACTTACTTACTTACTTACTTACTGACTGACTGACTTACTGACTTACTGACTTACTTACTTACTTACTTACTTACTTATTTACTTACTTAATTCCCCACTATTTCCATGGGATTTTTTCAGTTTAGATTATGTCCCAAAATGTCCAGCTTATCCTCACGTGGGAAGCTTCTGGAACGTTTCTACAAACTTCCCAAAGATTCTCAGCCTTTTTGCAGCCATAGTTGTGACTGTGAAATTAATTTAGTTGTAGCCTTTTTAGCATTTGTTAAGGTTGATTTCTTGCTGCAGCCATCTTGAATTGAGTTCCCATCAAAGGTTGATCACTTACAGAGGAACACCCTGAGAGCTTCCAATAAAATCTGTGCAATAGTTCATGAAATATTTTACAAACAGATAAAAACTAACAGGTACTATAAAAGCTATAAACTGTTCCCACTTTTCAAGCTTAAGCCACATGATGCAACAGGAAGAAAAACCTTTATGTCTAAACAACAAGGTGAAGCTCCATGGATTCTGACATCCTTTTCTCAGGTGTCTCTATCAACAACACGTTGATCACAGTGAGCACACAGGCCTGACAGATTCCTCTTCCTGTTTCTCCCATCATAACCACCTCAGAAGCCTGAACGTTCATGAATGAAGGCCCAGATGTGCACCAGATGCACGTTTGTCGTTGCGCAGGGAGAAAATCATATAGAGTGAATGAGTGTGGAGGGAAATTCACTTACATGGAAACACGTCTTCTCTGGCAGCAGGATTCTGCAAATACTTAATTAGGCAACAGCAGCTGGCAGAGGAGCAGCTCAGCAGCTGGGTGGCCCTCCTCACAGCGCTGAGTTTCTCTGTGACTTCAGTTACTGTGGGTTCAACAAAACTGCTTGATGCTAAAAAAAAATTCAACTTCAAATACTAAAATACAGGCTGCAAAACGTTTAGATTTCAGTCATTTTAAGTGAAACTGTGCTCATTTAGAGTTTAACGCTGAACTCTTGAATAAAGTGTATTTAGTGGAAAATAATAGGACATTATTCATGTTAAAGGCACAGTGTGTAGGATTTTGTCAAGTCTTTTAGCCGAAATTGAGATAATCACTAATGACAATAAT
>NW_013952550.1:59868-62312 GCF_001266775.1 Austrofundulus limnaeus
CTCCAAAATAATACAGAAACAATGTAAAAGGTTTAGTTAAACATGAAACTACAAAACAACTTGTTACAGACATATTGTAGTTTGCAGTTGCTTTTTAAAAATCAATCTATTCATTTTCATCAGGCATCGGCAGGGCCTCCTAAAACAAAAATAAACACCTGAGGTTTTCAGGTTCTAAAGCAATGAGCTTGGACTGATTACCACAGCCTCCGGGTCATCTCAGCTTTGATGTTTTTTAGTCCACAGTTTCTGCTTCAAACTCGGCTTTTCTCTGTTCTGCATCTTTTCTCATAAAGGAGGTACCTCACCCAGGCCCTGCACCTCCTGTTCAGGAAAACAAAGACACACAACAAAGACAAGCACATTTCTTTTACAGCTACTATTGTAATTTGAAACACACTTGAACCCCCCGCCCTCCCCCCACTCCAACCCCAAGGCTTCCCTCCAAACCCATTGTCGAAGGCACCCAGACAATTAAGACCACATTAGATCTTTTCAAGTACTTGTAGTTTCTTAAGAGACATTTTTTCCCTCTCTCTTCCCCATTTTCAAGGATGAAATGGAAGAAAATTGGCAGTTTTTTGGAGGACCACTTTCAAAAGATGGGAAACAGATATTAACCCTGATGGTGATGGTTCTCCGAGAGGCCTCCTCACTCAAAGACCTGCAATGGGACTGGCAGCTCCACACTGGGACCACACACACTCAGACACCTGCACCATCTGAGATGCTCTGACACACACGCTCACACTTGAACATGGAACCCACATTCAAACCGTACACATTTCTTGCTCTGCAGAATATATCTAACTAAAAATTTCAGAAACAAAACTCTAACCCAAATCATTTTATGTCCAACATCTCAGTGTAAATTTGTGAGACTCTAAGCCAAGGAAAATGCCTGTATTTTGATGTGTAAGAAGTGTAACCAAAAGCTGCTGCCAGTGCCTCATTCTGTCTGTTACTCCCTGACTGCCAAGTCAGTAGCTGCGTTTCCATTGATCATGAAAATGCGCAAATTAGAATTTCGAAAATAAATTTGCTCAATGGAAACACGTCAAGTTTGAAAAAAATTTGTTTTTCGACAAAACGTTTTTTGCGCTAGGATGAGGTGGTTTTTCGGCCGTATCGAAATTGGTGTTTTTCGCAAAACTGCAATGGAAACACTTTTTTTTGCATCACGGGAGTCACGTGATCAACAACCGGCTGTTTCTACTGGCGAAAAAGACGACGACGAAGAAGATAACAGGAAGTAGAAATAGTAGTAATATCACAGAAGTAGTAAAAGAAAGTGTTAAACTCACCAACTACAATTTCCCAAAAACACAGCATTCGTAGCTGCTACCAAGTATTAGTGGCTTGTTATTGGAAAGCCTCTAAAAGACGCCGACGTCTCCTCTGATGATGAGCGCTCACGTTAGCAATATGCTATGTGTTTACATCCATTGCCGCCATGTTTGTAATGACTTATCGCGAGAACAAACGTATTCACGCGTAACTTTAATAGCATGGCATTAAGTAAGAAAAACTTAATGGAAATACCGCAATTGCGTAACTGTTTTTCAACATTAACAGAATATCAACAAAGTTTGCGCACATTTGCAATGGAAACACAGCTTCTGGGAGGCAGACAGAGGCAAAAGTTGAAAAGTAAGCCTCAAACAAACTGTCAGTATCAAAACTATAAGTTATATTTTTAAAAAATTCTTGAACCACAAGCAGCAGAAGACTGATGACACAGGGACATTTCATGGACATTTTGGTGTTCACCCTGTGTATTCTGGGTATAGTGTAAAAAAAAACACAAGGTCATTAGCAGTGAGAGACCACTGGATGAAAGAGGAAAAGATCTGTTGGAAAAATAAACAATCCACAAGTTAGAGTATGTTAAACATCCTGTGGAAATATTTTTTTAAATTACAAAACTTGAACTGTGATTGGGTGAAAAAACACAAAAATATTAGCCAAGATTAGCATGCTGGCTAAACATTAAAAGTAAAAAGCTAGCCTAAAAATAGAAAAAACAATAGCTAAAAACTAAAGTAAATAAAAATAAAACAAAATGTAACTTGCAACTTAAGAGGGTAGCTAATTGCTTAAAAACTACAAATAGTGAAATAATTAAAACTAAACTAGCAAAAAGGATAGGTAAATACAATGCATTACAGGGTAAAATCATTAAAAGGCTTGCTACAAGGTATTGTCAAAAGGTTAGTAATAAGCTTGAAGGAACAGTGTGTAGGATTTTGTCAAGTCTTTTAGCCGAAATTGAGATAATCACTAATGACAATAATAAAAAACATGTCTAATCATTGCAGACAAAGACCTTGTTTTATTATTTTTACCTTATAAAAAGCTGTTTATGACTGTGTCCAAAACAGCAGGCCGGGTCCTCCGAAGGCCGAATTTGTCGGCCGCATACGTCACAGCGCCGCGACGAAGGA
>NW_013952550.1:63977-65280 GCF_001266775.1 Austrofundulus limnaeus
GGGTGGGGGTGGGGGGAGGACCAGGGAGGATGATTCAACCACTCAACCACTAGATGTCGCTGAGAACAACAAATCCTACACACTGTGCCTTTAATGAAACAAATCTAACAAAAAGCTAAAAGTAGCTGCATGATAGCTAAAAGCTTAAAAGAGCTTTAGCTAACAGGTAAAACTAGCATAAAGACACAAAAATAGAGCGATGGAGAAGTTCAGTCAAGTAAATCTATTTTTTGTGTGTGTTTTACTGTAAATTATGTCTGAGCTTCAAACAGGACAGGCCTTTCATGTGTTTTGATACAATTCCATTAGCACCATTATTTTCAGTTTACAGTATTTGGCATTTTGCTACAAAATAACACTTTGTATTTTGATGTGAAACTGGCACGTTTTTTTAAAAGAAGGTACAGTATATTTCTGACTGATTTTCTGTTTCACGTTTCTTTAGATTCAAACCACAAATAGATAAATGTTCTAAAAATAACCACTTAAAAACGTGGGCTGTACGTTTGATATATTTGGTTCATTTTCTTTGGCTCCTTTTTTGTCCTGGCTTACATCATTTGAGTAATCTGGTCCTCTGCATTTGGAGCCATTTCACTCTGAGAAATCTAAATGATGTATTGTCCTAATTAGGTGAAAAAATATGAGTAATCCTCCCATCATGCACCACTTCCGAGGAGGTTTATTTTTCTAGCTGAAGGTGCTACTCTGTTATATTCACTTTGATCCCACATGTTTCGAAGCCTTTGGTAATCAGAGGCAGAAAGTCATTATGTTGTTATCACAACTGCGGCGCTGCAGACACACAACGTTGACCCGCCTGTAATGGAGCGGCCTTCGCTCACTCAGCAGTGCGGCCCACACGTCCTGCCGCCTTGCAGAGACATACATCACAGGACCAGGACTTCATTCTGAAATGAGACCGGGAACCAGAAGAGGTGTGCAGAATAGCTGCAGACGACCCAGGGGAAAAGTGGGGGGGCACACCTTTGAGGAAAGAGTCCTGAAAATCAAAAGCGCATGAGTGATGGGTGTGATTTAAGCCTACTACTGCTGTAATCACCACTTTGAATCTGTGTGTTTAAAGGGATCCCCGATTAGTTGTAACATTAGACTTTATTTGATAAACATATATTTTAACTGTAAAATAAAGACTGTAAAAATACTGTTGGCTATTTAGTTTTGTAAATTTTTAAAAATATATTTTAACATGGACGGAGCCATTTTATTTACACACAAAGCATTCTGGGTAAATGATGACGTGGATAGGTCCTCGGTGTGAGGCTGCTAGCGAGCTATATCC
>NW_013952550.1:67392-68574 GCF_001266775.1 Austrofundulus limnaeus
CGGATATAGCTCGCTAGCAGCCTCACACCGAGGACCTATCCACGTCATCATTTACCCAGAATGCTTTGTGTGTAAATAAACTGGCTCTGTCCATGTTAAAATATATTTTTAAAAATTTACAAAACTAAACAGCCTACAGTATTTTTACAGTCTTTATTTTACAGTTAAAATAAAAGTTTATCAAATAAAGTCTAATGTTACAACTAATCAGGGATCCCTTTAAAACCCTTTACAATGAGAGGGTGCAGTCATAAAGGTATCGTATTAGACACTTTGGAGGATTAGGTGTTGGTGTGGTTCCATATAAACTCAGGAGCAATTTGAACAAGGTCTGGCCTTGGTTAGACCCTGCAGGTGCAGGTGGTAGGTTTGAGACAAACAGTCCTGATGCATGTCAGTAATCCAGGTAGACAATTAAAAAATAGTTAAGTAGGTCCTCTGGATGAGTTCTTCTTTAATGAAACATTTTGTCTCTCCTCCAAGAGACTGCAGTCTGAGGCTTTTACCTGCACCTCCTCAGACTGAAGAAGTCTCTTGGAGGAAATATTGCTCCCTTTAAACATCTGACCAATAGGCAATCTGAAAATACTCATAGTGATGACAGATTTGGGCTTGCTTGTGTTAAAATAAACCAAACTGCAAGAAAAAGCTACAAGTTAACAAATATATCACTTGAATTGGACCAGAGTAAACAAGCTCTATCTCAATCGCTAGGTGTGAAAACACCTTCAGACTCCAGGTTTCTATCCCCAGATGTGGAAATCTGAGTCACAGCCAACGAATCTTAGCAAACACAAACATGGCCACAACGCAGGGGCCACCATTACAGGGTTTTAATTTAGCCATTTTAAAGCTTATTGAGATGAAATGTGTTGCAGAGAAGCTAAGAATGATCACGTACTGATTCCCGATGCTAATCCCAAATTAACCTCACCACTAATTTTATTAAGCGCTATCATTCAGCCATTTTTAAACATAGCGAAAACATTTATACAGTACAGGATGCAAGAATTTCACAAGACCTATATGCAAATACAAAATCCACTGAAAAAAAAAAGATTTTTGGGTGTAGTAACATTTATTTAATTGTTATTTTAAATTTTACAAAAAAATGTCTAAATCTCTAAACTACTAGAATTTACTAAATAAACAATACACATTATATTATATATCAATATTACT
>NW_013952550.1:75179-77139 GCF_001266775.1 Austrofundulus limnaeus
GTTCCGTTGTCGTCCATAACTTCAGCTGATGTGGCACGGGCATTCATCGGCACCTGGGTGTCCCGTTTTGGCACCCCATCGGACATTTCCTCAGACCGTGGCGTTCAGTTTACCTCTGAACTTTGGAACACTGTCGCAGGGAGCTRAGGGGTTAAGCTCCACCGCACCACGGCCTACCACCCCCAGAGTAATGGCCTCWGTGAACGTTTTCACAGGTCCATGAAGGCATCCCTGCGCGCCAGCCTGAAGGACAGTTCCTGGGTTGACAGGCTCCCGTGGGTCATGCTGGGCATCAGGACAGCACCAAAGGAAGACCTCCAGGCCTCCTCCGCAGAGCTGGTGTATGGTCAGCCACTACGGGTCCCTGGCGAGTTCGTCCCCAGCACTACGACCCCTTYGTCAGCTGCACTCCAGCGCTCCAGCCTGTTGGACAATGCCAGGCTTTTTGCTCCACTTCCTACCTCCTGCCATGGTTTACCGACCTCTCACGTCCCCAGTGGCCTACAGTCTGCTGGCTATGTTTTCATTCGAATTGATAGTCACCGCGGACCTCTCCGCCCACCTTACGAGGGCCCTTTTCGGGTTGTGGAAACTGAGGAACTTTGTTGTGGACATTGGAAGTAAACCAGAGTGTGTATCTGTGGACCGCCTTAAACCAGCTCACTTGGATCTGGCCAGACCAGTGGACTTAGCGCAACCCCCAAAACGAGGACGGCCTATGACTAGGACCCCTTTTTCCGTTCCCCCTGCCCCTCGACCATGCAGCAAGGGTCCCCCTCAGACAGCCAATGAGGGGGTGGCTGCACCCTCCCCCGTTCGGCGGAGCCGTACTGGACGTTTGATTCGACCCCACGCCGTTGATAAGTTGTTGTTGTTTTTAAATATTTTTCTCCCTGGTTTTCTGTTACAGTGAATTCTGGGGGGGCGTGTATAGTGCTCCCAATACTGACTGCATAATTCACTTTCAGTTATGGTTCCGTTATGTATAATGTTATGATCCAGGTAATAGTTGCGGTCTCTTTAAGAGTGATGACGTTTCTGAGGCGGGTTTTTGGTCTACGCATGCACAGCGCCATGTTGGTTTTTTGTTTAATAAATGCGACTCAAAGAGTCTTGATGTGAGAAGTTTTCGGCTCGTTTTTTCCGCCAAAAAGGTGACTTCCACAATGCTTAAATTAAATTAAATTTAAATTCAAGTAACATTTGCTCATTATGTAGTAAAAGTTATTAAGAGTATAGTTAAAGATTTGTGAATGAATCAGGTTTATTTTACTTAATATGATCAAGTATATGTTACAAGATTTAATTGAGCAAATTAAGTAAAATTTACCTGATTTATTCACAAATCTTTAACTATATTCTTAATAACTTTTACTAGACAATGATGAGTAAATATTGCAAGAATTTGTAGCATTTCAATTTACTTAGCAAATGTTAGTGCAGATTTGTAAGAGGATTTTTTCAAGTACATCTTACAAGTTATTTTTTCAGTGTGTGCATTCCATCTTCAGCTTAGACATCCTCTCATACAAACTTTTCATTAAGTGGCATAAATGATCTAAAACTTTATAGTGTGACAGGACCTGTAGCATTCCTTTTGCTCAGACACAACTTTGCACCATCCAGATTTTAGACAAAAATACAGTAAAATGAACAGAACATGTTAATATAAATAGAAAACACAGCTTTCCTTTAGTCAGCCACAGCTCCTTCTCAGCATTTTTGATCAAACTTATAAAAATGGGCCTAACGTTTCTGGTGATGCTTGTGGTCTGTCTCTTTCAGAAACTGGTTTCTAAACTCATATAACCCTAGAAATGACAGAATGTAAATAAATTAATAAAATCTGGATGCATGAATTAGACAAAAAGTTGCAGCACAAACAATATATACAACGGGTAAAATAGTATTGAACACGTCACCATTTTTCTCAGTAAATATATTACTAGAGGTGCTAATG
>NW_013952550.1:78059-80567 GCF_001266775.1 Austrofundulus limnaeus
CCTCTGACACTCCTCCGTGCTTCAGAGTGAGATAATAACAGATCCAAGCAGGAGACATGATGTGAAAGAAAAAGGAAAAAAAGTATTCCTGCACCTTAGTAATGATAACAAACTAATGACATTATGTGTGACCGGGCCGCTGCTGGAACAACAACAAACACGTTCGTCTGTAATGGCTGCCGTCTACCGGTGTTCTGAAAAAGTTTGTACCCCTGAATGAACGTTTCCCCATGAGAGGGGGCGCTCGCGAGTAGGAAGTAATCTGCTTTTCCCCCACAAGATGGTCCAAATCTCATGTGAAGTCTCTGACTTTTGTGTTGGCGCCTCCTGGTGGACTATGTGTAAAATGCCAGAATTCATATGATGCTGCTACAGCTGATATATATTTGTTGTCAAAATACCTTTTAGTACATATGTTGTTAAAATAAAATGAACAGTCCAATGATCATTTTACTGATATGTATAAAGACTGCAAAGGCTGAAAAATCTTGTCTGTATGAAATTGGAGGTAGTTTGAGGATTGATTTTTATGCTTTTTAAGCTCAAAAAAGTGTGGGGTGGTCGTATTATACATGAGATTGTTTCATACACGAATAAATATGGTATATATTTTAATTTGTACTGAAAAACTTAAAACTATTCATTGTTTCTGACATTTTAATAACCTGTAAGTGAAAGGGAACCACTGCAGCGTTTCCCCTTTACAGGTTTCATGCATCTGTGGAGAATTTATTGATTTTATTATCAAATGTTTTTAGTAAAAACATCTTGAACTGAGTGAATGATGGAGGTTTTTGCATTTTAGTCTAAAAGCAAAAAGACACGATCAGTAAGTCTTTCCCCTCTCTGCCCTCCCATGTTACATCTCACATCTTGATGTATTTCTATTAAATTACACCACTAACAGATGCAATAAACACACGGAAGAGCGTGTCACTCACAGCAGCTTGTTTGACTTTCTCCATGCACACAAATGAAGTGTACGTGGAAAGAAAGGAACACGTTCAAAGGTCTTTTCTTGTCATAAAAGCAGCAGAAAGAAAGCAGAAACACGTTACCCCACACAGCTAATGGCTCTCAGCGAGCACATCCAACTTTTCCATCATCGGGGGGCTTTTACTGCAGGGGAATTCATTCACGTTTGCTCAGGAGCGACGCTTTATCAATATTTACCTTTGACAATGTTATTTAATTTTTACCTCGCAAAGTGTGACAAGCTAAAAATACGATCAGGTAAATATTCTGTTCTGAATCAAACAATCCAAATTAAAGTGTTCAAACTTCATTTAGATGTCAAGTGTGGCACCGTTTGTTTTAGAAAGGATTGTTTTAAAAAAACATTACGATTATCAATGAGACACGGATGATTGGACGAGCCAATAAAAGCCACAAGAAATACTGAGGTTAGAAAAATACATCTGAAATAAAATAAAATAAAATAAAAGGCCAATCATTTGTTGAAGGAATGTATAACAGCTGCCACAGATCATTGTTGAGGAACGACAGAATTAAAGCAGTTTTGCAAAAACATTAATTCTGTTAAATACGTGTTTTTTGTTGTTTATTATTTATTGTTTTAAGTTTTTTTTTCGTATTCCCACTCTGTGAAATCAGCTTCCTTTTCCTCAGTCTGGTGTCTCATCTCACACCTGTTCACCATTCTCATTAGTCTCTGCTGCAGCCACTAACCCATTCAACTCTCAGCTTCTGTCTTCAGTCAGTCAGGCTGGTATGTTCTGTTTTACTTCTTGTGTACTTCTTAATGTCTTTTGTAAATACTTCCTTTTGTTTTTGTTTATTAAACCTTCAATTCTCGAGTCCTTCTCGAGCTATATGCTTGGGTCCTTCCTACACCAAAACCTGATGATCTCTTTTAATATCATGAGATTTCAAGCTCAGAGTAAGTGTGGTGATGTCTCTCGGAGAAGCATCAAATTTTAGCTCAATAGCTGAAAACTGATGGAAGTCTGTCCATCTGTGAGTTTGCTACAGTTGCTGTGAGTTAATCAGTTGTAGACAAACATCCTGTGATTATTTTCTGTAAGTTGTATTAAAATCTGTTTAGTGGTTGATTAGATATTTTGCAACAGATACATCTACCTTTTTCTTTTGCCAGCTTTGCACCAGAAAGTGATGGCAAAATGATTCAAAACAATCAAAGTGACCCTTAATGATTCACTATTAAGAGTTACCAGATGATGCACTGAGGGTAAAAATCACCACAAGCAGACACAATGTGACCAAATGTGGAGCTTATGATTGGTTCGTTGAGTAACAGAATCCAAAGTAAGACGATAAATCACCCAATAAGAGTCTATGTGACTACAATGTTAAAATACATGAAGAAAAAAACAAAACATATTCACTGCAGCCACTCTAAACCAGTGTTTCCCAAAGTTGGGGTCGGGACCCAAAGTGGGGTCCAGAAACATCAAGGTGGGGTCCTGAAAAGATTTTCTGAATTAATTACATTTTTGCTTTAGTTGTTACAAAGGAGTGAGGTTAGTG
>NW_013952550.1:80837-86828 GCF_001266775.1 Austrofundulus limnaeus
GTATAAATAAGTATTTATATTTGTGTACAAGCTGCTTAGATTGTCAAAAAGCCTGTGTTTTTAGGGTTATTAACAAAGTTTGTGTACTCAGACCAGTAATATTTGGGGTCACAAGTTTTTGCCATGAATATTTTGTGGGTCAGAAGATTAAAAGTTTGAAAACCACTGCTCTAAACCATCACAAAACTGTAACATCTCATTGTTTTAAATCTTCACTTGAGGGAAGGTGGGGACTGGGGTTATCATGTCTGTGCCCAAAATCATATAGTTACAGATTCTGTTACATAATCTGAACAGTAAATAAATAAATAAATAAATAAATAAATAAATAAATAAATAAATAGTTATTAGGTTGATTCTGAATAAAATTTAACTTGAAGAAGATGAAGCATTTCATTCTTGCTGCATCATGTAGCACCAGCAGAACTGGTGGAGTTGAAGCTGCTGCTGCACAGTTTTTGTTTCAGCAATAATTCTGATATGTGGGTCAAATAAGTGAAGAAATACAGAACATTTTGTAAAAGATAAAAGGCTTGAACTTATATAGCAACTGGGCTCCAAAGCATTTCACACTTCAGTCATTCACCCATTCATACTGATGGTGGTAAGCTACACTGTAGCCACAGCTGCCCTGGGGCACACTGACAGAGGTGGGACTGCCATGCATCGGCGCCACCGGACCCTCTGACCACCATCAGCCGCCAAGGCGTGTGAAGTGTCTTGCCCAAGGATGTAACGACTGAGACAGCTGGAGCAGGGGATAGAACCGGCAACCTACTGGTAACAGGACGACTCCCCTAACCATTCTGCTCCAGCCGCCCCACGTTTTGTGAAACATCAGGTTCAGTACTCTGTTCCCGAAAGGTTTAACTCTGAATTTTTACATAAACTCTGAGTTAACTTGGAAAACTTTTGATTTTCAATTCATGAATACATCGAGTTAAAGTAACTCTGATCTGGTACAGACTAGGAGTGTAACAATACATTGATCCCCATTTATATATCAATTAAATGAATAATGATTCAGTTACAACAAGCCAAAACAAAACATTGATCCACATCACAGCAAAAATGCCAGTGTTAATTTAACAACCACAGTGTTAATTTTAACACCAACAAAGTGTCTATATGTGTCCACACTTGCTGGTGTTAAAATAACATTTGTGAAAGTGTAACACCCATTTTTTTGTTAATTTAACACCAACCAGTGTTTAATATTCAACAATATTAGGTGTCACATTAACATAAAAATAGTGTTGGTGTTAAAATACAGTATTAACAGTAACACCAGCCAGTGTTAAATATTAAATAATACTGGGTGTAACATTAACATTTCAACAGTGTTAAAATGAAGTGTTGAATATAACACCAGTGTTATATTATTAACAAAGGAAATTGTGGTGTTAGAAAGGTTTACAGACACCACAACATGTCAATACACCATCAAATTGAGAGTGTAGAAAAGTATAATGGAGTCACCATTCACACACCAGGACATCCCTCTCACTCATGGTGTCGATTTTTGGCCAATAACATAAACTTAAAGTTGAACAGCTTGATAAAACTGAACAAGAAAAAAAACCAGAACAACTAATTTTTACTTTCATGAACTTCTTTAATGGTCATAAACATGCAAAAACATCATTTCTACAAGATTTCTCAGCAAGGAATGCTGGGTAAATACTGGTCTGTCTGATATGAGGTGGAAGAGGGCGGGGCTTTTCAGAATACTTCTTTCAACACTGCATGGTGTTATATGACAACACTGTTAAGTGTTATATAAAACGTAACTGTGGGCGGAGCTTATTTAACACTGTTCAGTGTTGATACAACACCGAGGAAATTAACACTGTGAATTAACACCAACAATGGGTGTCAGTTTACTCAGAAAGTGTTAAATTAACACTAGGGGGTGTCAAATCAACACCCAAAAGTTTAACACTGAAATTTTAACACTCCTGTATCATATGACCGATGTGGATTGATACATCACATTGTATCTCAGACTTGTGAAATGAATCAAAATCATAACATGACAGACTTTGTGATATCGAGAAACATCATGTCGTCATCCACAAAAAATGGATATACTATCGTATTGTGATAAACTGGTGATTTACACCCCTAATGTGCACATGTAATAAAAAACAATATATAAAAGAAACATACATTTAGGCTGATGCTAACAACCAAGCAGGTATGTAGTTCTGTTTCAACAGAGGCATTTATTCGTGCAGACCATTTTCATTATTGATTTGATATCTGGGGGGCGTTAACTGTAAAATATTCAAAGAAATAAAATTGGTTTCATTTTTTGAACATTAGACAACACATCACTCGAGGGGACCTGGGGGATTTTTTTTTTCATTTTGCGTTCCCTCGCAATACTTTTGCGTTACCACGCAATACTTTTGCGTTACCTCGCAATACCTTTGCGTTTCCTTGTAATATTGGTTTGTGTTCCCACGCAAAACTTTGTTTGGAAAATTAACTGAATTAAATCAGACTTTTATTTTGAAATATCCAGTTACCAAAACAAGATGTCTTGCCACAAGTTCGTGAAATTGACATTGATGTTGCGTGGCCGCGCTGTGTTAAAATAGCAGCATTTGACACACTTCCATGTGTAGTTTTGTGATATATTCATTCTGAAGCTGAATTAAAGCAGCAGGCTAACTCGCTAATGGTGAACATGTGAGTTTGCTAATAAACCGGCAGGTACAACAGTGATAAACGACTTTTGTGAGGGAATGCAAAGGTATTGTGAGGTAACATAATACTATTGCGTGGGAACGCAAAAGAAAAATAATCTGCCATGTTCCCTTGCGGGCTCCGTAGAAAATGCCTAGCATGTTGTGGAAATCTTTTGCAAACTAAAGAGTAACTTGCCCTAAAATTAACATTTTTTAGCTGATAAACTGTCTAGAATGTGTCTAAAATGTTATATAGTACTGTTTCTGTGCTAACTGTGATGTTTTTGTGCGTATTTGTTCAAATCTGTAATATTTGGTCTAAAAACGTGTTTTTACTGCTCATATGGGTAGAGCAGTGGTACTGCAGGCTAATTTACATATTGGTTAATGGCTCTCCACGGTGACGTGTCTTCTCCACAGTTTCGTCACAGCGGCTGTGTTCTGGTATAAAAGCCTCTCTCTAAGACACGCCCCTGCAGCAGTCAGAGGGTGGAACAGTTAGCAAACTTAGCATGATCGTCTGTTGACCTTCAGCCTCGGGTGGAGAGAGCTGACTGCTGCGCTTCTCCCCCACCCCCAGACACACACACCAGCAGTACTCCTGCACAGCGGGAGGGGAAGAGGGAAAAAAAAGACAAAAAGACAGCGGGGCAGCTGCAGCCCTAACGGACCGAACTTCAGTCAAACAAGACCCAACACTTTTATTCCTGATTTAAACAGTGATCTTGTGAGCAGCTGCAGCTGTATGCTTTTATTTTTTTCTGTCGGAGGGCTCCAACTCCTCTGTCCGAGGCTGGTGTGGGGTGAAAAATCCTCCACCTCAGACGTTCAGAGATGTAACTATCTGTGATACTGTGGTCACTCTCCATGTAGCATCAATTATGCTAATGCTAGCTGTCACGTTCTCTCGTCCTGGCCACACCTCCGCTCTCTACCCCCTCTTCTACCCAATTTGATGTATTTTTCAAATTTCGCCTTGGGGTGGAGATATCTTTTCACAGGGGGGTAAGATACACTTTAAAGTAACAATCTGTTGAAACAAATGTTTGCCAGAAATGGGTGTCAGGATCTGTGTATTTTCATTTATTTGTTTTTTTTCTCCTTGTGATTCTGTTTTGTTTTCTCTGTTTTTAGATTCTTATGTTTAGTTTTGTTCTGTCCAGATGTTTTTCCTCTGTCATCTCTGTCCTCCTCAGTCAGCGCACCCCTCTCACCTGTCCCCTGTCTGCATCCAGGTGTCTACGACACCTCATCAGTTCAGCTCTATCAGTCTCTTTCTCCACCTCAGTGCATTTTGCAGCTCTTTGCTCTTTTAAGGGCATACACTTTTTTGTTTCATTTGTGTTATCAATCATCTTTTTGGCATCAAGAAGATCAAACAGCTGTAGTCTTGAAACTGTGATCAGAACCAAATCAAAGAATGATTCCAGAAAATAATCATAAAAAATTATTTCTATAGACTTACCTCTCCTGCAGACTCAAACACATAATTTCTCTGTTTTCATGGCAAAACACGGTTTAAAACTTTTTCACTGATACTCTACTTTTAACCTTTTAACCACTGCTCTTTATGTATCTACTTTGTGTTGAGGAGTCGTACCTCTGGACCCTCATATAAACAGACAGGTTTCCTCTGAGAGAAACAAGTTTGTACTAAAGTGTGTGTGCGCACATGTATATTTAACACACACTTCTGTACACACTTGATCTGAGCGCAGTCATGAGCCTCAATGAGTTTTCATGTTTTTGATGTGTCTTTGTGTGTCTCAGGTCTGTTAGATGGTTTTCTTCTCCTCATCTTGGACATTTGTCTATGTTTCAGAAACCTCCTGGTCTACAGCAGGTTCCCTCAGATTCCTTGGAGCTGACTGATTCCAGATTTGTGGAGATGAATCACTTCTGGTTGTGCGTGAGAGGAGCCGACCTTTTCCTAATTTGTTGTGAGCTTTGTTTGTCTTACTGGCCATGTGTGCTTATGTGTGAGGAAACACCGGATTTTGAACAGGACAATGTTTAAATCTGCTGGTTGGTAGCAGATGCTGAAGATTGAATTTGCATTCATTTTCTCCCCATGTGGGTTCTGCAGGAAATCTTTTTAAGAGAATCAGAGGCCAAGCACTCTTTGAAGGAGTGCATATAGCCCACCACTTCTCATGTCGGTGTTTTAAATGAAGATCATCTTGTAAGAAAATCAAGTGTTCATTAACTGAAATCGAGACGAAACCACATAAATGGTGAATAGATTAGAATGTGAACAGAATAGGACCATACAACCCCAGATCTGGTTACGAGCATGCTTTATTTCTCTTTCTCCCTGCTGGAGTCAGCTAAACCAGCGCTACCTGAAACTGGAACTTCTGGTCCTTTTATACAGTAGTCTTCAGTGCCTGGTACGCCCACTACTGGCCTATGGCTGAATCACAGACACTCAGACAAAAAAAAAACATTTCCTGAATGTCAATGTGTTGTCATTTTGTTTCAGGCATGTAGCTAAAGCTATTTTAATCAAGACTTAACAATAGTCAAACAATAGATTATAAGAATCAATGCTTAAAGGCACAGTGTAGGATTTTGTCAATTCTTTTAGCCAAAATTGAGAAAATCACCAATGACAATAATAAAAAACATGTCTAATCATTGCAGACAAAGACCTTGTTTTATTATTTTTACATTATAAAAGCTGTTTATATCTCCATGGTCGCGGGTCGCCACACAGGCAGCCGCCATCTTGTCTACGAAGGCTCATGAAGGACAAACTGCGGTGGCGGCATCAAAAACGGTTTTAGTTGTAATACTATAAATGGCCACTATACTCCATGGCACTGTTGCATAGTTTGACCATTGAATGAATATAGTGTGGTGCTCTAAATCAGTATCTAATAAATTCCTTCAATCTTATGGAGGAAAAAATGGAAATTTTAGCAATTTTAGTAAAAACTTGAAAATTCGTTTAGGTGCAATCTCAGAAGATATTGCTATATCTTGTGTGAGCAGTAAGGACTCAGAGTGTGTCTTTCATGTCTCAACAATGACCACTCCACAGTTTTGTGTAAGCTAAGTTTAGCTGTGGCTGCCAGAACTGGGTTGGCTCTCAGCTGTAGACGTCAACCCAATGATCACTTACTGGAAGTTTCTTTAAAATCTAACCATTGACCAATAAGATATTTTGCTAACAGGCAGACAGCAATGATTCCGATAGTTAGACCAATAAACAGCTCTCACGTGATCAGTTCAGGGGTGGAGCCAGAGGGGGGAACCTCTGGTACCTGATTGGCCACCCCTGTCCCCCCCCGCCCCC
>NW_013952550.1:87624-91807 GCF_001266775.1 Austrofundulus limnaeus
GAGTGTAAACTGTAGAGCCCTGGCCTGTAGATGAGTGTAAACTGCAGAGTCCTGACCTGTAGATGAGTGTAAACTGCAGAGTCCTGACCCGACAATGTAGATCATGTGTGTAGGCTCATTCTTTTGAACAGTGGCTGTTTTGTTTCCCCAATGTATAACTGATCACAGTCCTCCTGACACTTAACAGCATACACTATATTACTCTGTTTTTGCCGGGGAACTGGATCTTTGGGGTGAACTAATCTTTGTTTTAACGTGTTTTGGGGTTTGAAAGCCACTGGGACGTCATGTTTAGAGAATAAATGTCTCAGTTTCTCTGAAACTCCCGCCACATATGGAATATGACTGGTTTGGGTTTGGGTTTAGGGTCTTCATTTTCAGCTGGTTGTTGGCTGGAATCTTGTTTGGGTGTCTTGTCTGCTTTCAGAAAAGCCCAGTCAGGATAACTGCACTGCTCCAGGGCCTGTCTTCTGTGTGACTTCTGTCTGGGATGTTGAACCCCCGCTTGCATTCACTACATTCACATAGCACGTCACAGGTCAGGTAATGGGGCACATGACCCTCTGTGAACAATAGAGCTAATCAAGCCTATTGTTAAGCGATGGCCCTCTTTTGCATGTGACTAACCTGTTTGTCCATGTGAAGGCAGTGCTTATAAGACTGAGTTCACCTGAAACTCATCAGACTGTAGAAGTCTCTTGGAGGAGAGACGAAACGTTTCACTAAATAAGAATCCATCCAGAGGACCTACTTATTTTTTCTTTTTGATTATGAATAAAAAGAAAAGAAAAAGAAAAAGACATGACTCATTCTTGAACACAAATCATACGTTATATTGTTACATATTTCTGCAACAAATTTACCTTTAACATTCTCTTAAAAATACATCTGGCATTTTTAACTTCATCCACCGGATCTTTCCACAATTTTATACCCTGGACTGAAGTACTCCGTTCCTTCAAACTGGTTCTAAACTTAACGTTTAACAAACATTTCTATCCCTTTGAGATTATAACAACTTTCTCTTATAGTAAAATGTAATTGGATGTTTGAAGGTAAGGTGTTTTTATGAGTCCGATACATAAGTGACAAAATACTATAATCAACTAAATCATAGAACTTCAATAACTTCAACTGATGGAACAATGAATTTGATGGGTGTCTAATTCTTTCTGGTAATAATCCTTACTGCTCTTTTCTGTAAAACAAAAATGGGATTTTTAATCATTTTGCATGCTTTTCCGCAAACATCAATACAGCAGATTAAGTGTGGGACTATTATTTCATTATACAACACAAAAAATAATAAATAAGAATTGACAGCCACAACAAATCTCATCTCAATAAAAATGGTTGAGTTATAGACTTTCAAAGTGTGGCGGCCAGCTTGAATTTTTGATTAGCATTTAGTATTTGGTGAAGATAGTTTTTGTCTATTCCACCAGTAATCTTCAACTTTATACATCAAAAAGTGTCTGAATAATAAATTGTGACTAGCATGAACGTTTGTTGATCATTCTTCACTGTGATCACACAAACGTTCAGCTCAATATTTATTAAAACATTTGGAATCAGCAGCCATCTTGATTTTTGAGTCCTTTTCTTTATTTGCGTGTGCCCAGCCGAAACACACCTTGGCCAGTGTGCCACCCCTTTCAAATTAAAAACAAAAATAAAAGCCTCGCCTCGCCCCGATCAGTTAGCTCTCAGAGGATGGGTTAGGGATCAGTCTAAACCAGTGGTTCCCAAACTTTTTTGACTTGTGTACCCCATGAGCCATTTTGTCATACCACCCCTTCAGTCAACGTAATGATGATTCTCCAAAACTATAATGTGCAACAGCTGATTATTAAATGAAAATTATTTATTTAACCCACTAGAACATATAATTCTCGGGCATTTTATTCTTCTCAACTCAAATTAAACATAAAGATAAAAATGTTGCCTTGAAAGTGAATGGTAATGGTAATGGTAATGGTAATTGGGGATGGGTACAACCCAGGTGAGCAGGGGCCTCTTAAGTGGGCCCATTGCTCTCCCCAAAAGATACTGGGCTTTAATCAAWCCTTTTTGTCCCTCYGATGWAGGACACCAGGTTAGAAACCCTCAGTGTTCTAAGCTTCTTGGGATCCACAAAGGGGTCTCCAAGAATTCTTTCCCTAAGACTACTCAGAGCCAAGCATTGGCCTATAGTGCAAAGAGGTCTCTGATTCAATGCCACAGGCATCACACAGACCATTGTCTTGGAGTCCCATCACGATTTTATGGCGGTTGAGCAGATTGTGCCCAGTTAGGACTCCAACCAGTGTACTTAAAYTATTCCTTGTCAAGGCAAGAAGGGATTTTCCAAATCCATGATTTGGGCTGTGAAAGTGAATAAGTAATTGAATAAATAAACCAGCAGGTACAGGAAAAAGCAGCGTCCAAAATACGTCAGAAACTCACCCAAATGAGTAAATTCTGAGACATTGTGTGGGAAATCTCACAGAATTTGCATTTCTGTGGGAAATTTTTCCACGTACCCCCTGTAATATGCTTGCGTACCCCAAGTGGGACACGTACCCCTGGTTGGGAGTTATTGGTCTAAACAGTGCTGGCTCTAGCCATTTTGGTGCCCTAGGCGAGTTAAAGTGCACCCCCTCCCCCCGAACTATGTCCCACCCACCCCAATTTGAACCCCTAAAAACAAGTTTGACAATGTAAGGTACTATGGTAAACTTAGATTTATTTGTTTTCCCAGAAAGCAAATAAATAACAACATACAACTTGTACGGATTGTCTGTAAGTTATAAAGATTTTACATCATTTAAACGGACATATAGAGCAATCTCTATTTTCAAATCTTACAGATTTTTTCAAAACCTCATTTTCAAGTTTGTCTAACATATCAGAGCCTGTAGAATGATTTAAAAAACAATAAATAACATTAAATAGCTATCTTCCAACCTGTTCTGCTGCCTGAAATAAGTTTTGAACTTCATTATAGTTTTTTAAGACAAAGGTAACTGAAAGGGGCGCTGAGCAGAGTCACAACCAGGGATTACAAATAATTACTTTTTTCTTCTGCAGTTCGGCGCCCCCTCCAGCAGATGGCGCTCTAGGCGACCGCCTAGTTCGCCTATGCCAAGAGCCGGCTCTGGGTCTAAACTACCACCCCTGATTTTTGCTGAAAATCTGAATAATTGATTGAGATTTGTTTATTTTTTAGTGTTTGCTGAGTTCACTTAGCTGTGGCAGCTGTTTAAAATCCAAAAGGTAAATGGAGACGTCAGCTCAATAACTGGTTCTAAAAATAAGAGTTCACAGATTTATGAGATATTTTGCTGACAGACAACAAAAACAACGCTGTGGCGAGCGATAAAGTGTTGAAAAGAGTCAGTTCTAGAATAAAACACCCTCCTGAACATTACTTAACTGAAACGTTTCTGAGGTTTGAGCCTGACATTCCTCTCTGGTTTCCTCCTGGTTCCACATGAAGATCCATATGCAGATTGCTGGTGAGCTCTTGTGGAAATAAAGGCACTTGTGGTGAGTGGTCTGTAAAGTCTGTGGAGTGGCAGAGTCTGCGGCCTCATTATGGAGCTGCAGGTGTTAATGAGCAGCAGCAGCAGCCAGAGCAGCAGCAGGTGAACCTCGAGGCTCTGAATGGCACCAGGAGTCACTGCAGGTTTATACGTCAGCCGTTTGCAAATCAGTGCCCGCGCCTGGAGGTTAATTTGGATGTGGAGAAGTCTGACATCATGGCCCACCTCATTCAGGGGGGGTTCAAAGCACCAAACTCACCCTTTCTCTTCCAGATTTCAATTATCAGATTCATTTATTGCTCTTAGACACGAGACTCGCTGCACATCTGCAGAGACTGGATGGAAATGAGGAAGAGGAGGTAATCACTGTTCTGATTGAGACTGAAGAGTCATCTTACTGCAGTGCAGCTGAGGATTGTAGAGTCAAAATAAAATGTCTAGTTTCACCACAATCAAAGGACTGAATTTATCTGGATGTTCATCTAAATTTAATTTGCTTTAATTTCATTTATTTTGGTAAATTTGTGGAAATACCTTGTCTTATTCTGTGAAAATATCACATTTTGAGGGCAGTAAAGTGAGAAAAGTTGCAATACACACACACACACACACACACACACACACACACACACACACACACACACACACACACACACACA
>NW_013952550.1:93152-94535 GCF_001266775.1 Austrofundulus limnaeus
TATATATATGTATTTGAAAGAAAAAGAAAAAGAAAAGAAAGAAAGAAAAAATGTTAGCCTACATACTTTGACAGTGAAATAAAGAACAAAGACTGGTAAAAAAAACCTGATCTAAATATTCCAAAGCAGCAACCTTCATAACAAATCCTGTAAGTTATTTTAAGTTTTCTTTCCCTGAACCTCTGATGTCAATAATACAGAAGACGAATGTGTTGACAGTTGAGTTTGTGTTAGAGGAGGAGGTGCAGCTTTTACAGCTTTGGAGCTAAAACTTGTCCTCTGTCATCAGTGAGCTCCACCAGCAGCTCAGAGCACATCTCCTTTCATCCACACATACAAACAATAATAAAACAAAACTTTATTTCACTCTCTGCAGCTTTTTATTAGCTCGACAGCTTGTGAGTCACTTTATAGTAAAGAATAACAATGAAACAAATAATCCATCCATTTTTTAAATCCGCTTCTTCCTTGCGAGGGGCCGGGTCCATCCCAGGGCCTGCAACAAATCCTGAATCATTATAAAAGTGAAGCTGTGGGCCTGTTCCAGCTCTGATCCCGAGACAGGAAGCAGCTGACAGTTATTAATTATTAATATTATTAATATTAAAGTGCTCAGCTGGACTGAAGGGATTCATGTTTTAAATAAAACTGCTACACAACGGAGACATCGCTTTAAAAACAAAGTTTAAACAGTATTTTTCTTCTGAATGCAGCAGATTTATTTCAATCAAAAACAGTGAAGTTTTGGTGAAAGAAAATAAATTGGATGAAAAAAAGTAAAGTTAGTCCCTTCAATTATTTTATTCTTTGTTTAAGAAGATTTTTTTTATTATTTAAAGATAAATTAGTCTAGTTCAGGATTAAATCTAAAAAAAGGAACTTTTATTTATTTTTTCTTGCTCTCTTCAGCAGGATCCTGTCCTCCAATCCGGACATTTTATTTTAGTTTCCGGTCGGGACGGTTTAAAGATGGCGCCCAGTCCTGCTTGAGGTCCGCAGGTGTTCCTGACGCACCTGTCTGCTTCCGGACGTGTTTCCTGCTCCTCGTAAAGCTGCCAGAGGTGGAGGTCAAACCAACTCGTAAAGACGGGCTCTCAGTGGCGCGCGCTCTCACGCAGGAGTTGGGCTCGCGCGCGCCAGTCTTGGCTCTGAGGGAAATTCCGCTTTTCCCACTTCTCCCAGTGGGATCCCAGCAGAGGAGGATCCAGCGTTCCCAGGATTCTTATCGGTGAAATGAGGCCCAGAAGGTTTTAATGAGCCGCTGACTTCAGTTTCAGGGACCGGACCGAACCGAGCCGCGCGCACAGAACCGCTGCTGCTGCACGTGCTCTGCGTCTGATCAGCTGCAGATTAATTTATTTCTCATCAAACACGTTTCTTTTT
>NW_013952550.1:97800-105366 GCF_001266775.1 Austrofundulus limnaeus
GTGTGTGTGTGTGTGTGTGTGTGTGTGTGTGTGTGTGTGTGTGTGTGTGTGTGTGTGTTCTGTTTGCATCAGTACAGCTGTGTTTGTGCCCTCTCCTGCTTCCAGCTCCTCTGTCTGTTTCCTTAAAACAAGTTCATCAGTATTTTCCCCGACCTTTGACCCGACCTGCACAGTCCAACAACGGCCTTGTGGGTCCTCTAAACGGCCCCACGTCTCTACAGAGGCCAGACTAATGAGAGGACGTCACCTTTAGTTTACGGTCGGGTCCAGAAGGCAGCGGGGCGGAAAAACAACCTGACGTTCCGTTGAGCCGCCTCACGCTAACCCTCAGAGCGGGGGGCCGAGCCTTCCGGGGGTCCGTCTCACCGCACGGATCCAGCTCCTGGATCTGAGTTTTCACTGAGCCACTGCTGCAGGCATGTGTGTGTGTCTGTGTGTGTGTGTGTGAGGCTGTTTTTGTGTGTTTAGCTGTGTTTTTGCTGTTCTCCCTCAGTCTCGCTGCTTTTGTTTTCTTCAGTCTCGGCTGGAGAAACAACGAGGCCTTCTCTAAAACTCTGACTGTGGCTGGTTGTAAACCTGCTGCACACAGCTGAGAAAAGTATCTGACAGGTGAGGCGAATTTATAAATCATCAGCATCACAACAACACTAAACAGTGTCCAATGTTTGAAATATGAATGTTTAAACACTTTACATCTAAATTTTAAACACTCAGTTGTTGGTGTTACTGAATATTTATTTGATGTGTCATCTAGTTTATTACGTTGCTTTTTGTGTAATATTTATTTTTTTAAATATTTCCTTTTATTATATAAAACAGACCGTTTAGAATTAAAATAAAAAAATGGGCAAATATAAATACTTTAGTGTTGTCTTAATGCTGGTTAAGGGCAATTTCCTCATAAACTGACACCTATTTACAACTGTAGTTTCTTAAATAATAAGAAGTTTTAGATGAAGTCAAAGGCTGTGAAGGTTTCTGAGTCAGTCAATGTTTTATCCCCAAAAAATCTGAACTAATAATAATAATTAGGATTTTATTCAGTATGTTTAAAGTAAAGTGTAAAAAAAAAACGCGCTACTTTATCATGTAAACGTATTTAACTCTTATAAGGAAAAGAGCTTAATTTATGAAAACAAAATGCTTTTTTAATTTTTATTTATTTATTTATTTACCTATAATCTATCAGGTGTGAAGTTATCTGTAAAATAAAGTTTTCATCTTTTAGGACAGTTTGATGTGTTCATAAATAAACTAAAACTGACAGAAATCTGACAGTTTTCTGGTCGAACTAATGTTTGTTTCTCACTGTTTAAAAAGATTTTTCTAAACACAATAGGATCATTTATGTCACAGTCACAGGTAAATGTTACACTTTCAGAAAACTCTAAGTTGGGAAATATTTATTATTCAATTTAAATGGTTTCTAAAATCCTCCTTTGGTTCTCTGCTTAACTTAAAGCCACAGGATGCAAAACAGGAAATAATCAACCAAATTTTATTTGATCTTTTTATAATCTTTGATCACAATTAAAGTCCTTTAACTTCTGTTAGTCTGAAGACTTTTTTAATATTTAAAAATCTATATTTTAATAAGTTTATTAGTCCTTCTCTGCCGCAAGTATTTGTTTTTACAGTTTGTCCTAATTTCATTCAGCATTTCTCTGCTCTGAAAGTTATAAGTAAAAATGACAAAAGAAACTGAAAATATTAGTAAAGTTTTAGGAAACATTTGCTTTCTGAATAAAAAAGATGTGAATCTTTGTGATGATTGCACAAAAGACTCCTTCTTGTTTTGATTCATGTCCTCCAGGTTCAGGTTTTGACCTCTTTCTGTTTATGAGCGACACATATGAACAACTTATGTTACTTTAAGTTTTTTATTATTTTGACTAATTTAGCTTTTAGCTATCATTCTGCTTTTTTAGCTTTAAACTATAGTTATGCTGTTTTAACTCTTGATAATTAGTAATATTCTTCTACTTTTAGATACAAATTGCAATTATTAGCATTGTTTTTTAAATTTTGTTAATTTCAGCCACTCTTGGTAATTCCATTTGAGCATGTATTGTGCACGTTTTAGCTACAGTTCTGCTTATATTGTGTTAATTTAGCTCATTTTTACCTCGTTGCTAATTTTAGCTACTGTTTTACAGTCTTAGCATGTGTTTGGCTAATTTTAACGTTAGCATTTGTTGTGCTAATTGTTTTGCCCATTATAGCTCCAGGTTAATTTTAAGCTTTGGATTTGCTTACTTTAGCTACACTACAGTTTTATTCACTGACTTTCCTCTGCTGCTTTTTGTTTTTTTTTCTCCAAAACTACATTTCTTTTTTTTTAACTCCACGGTGTTGGATTTATTTGATATCTATTATATTTCTTTAAGTATTCAAGTCAATAAATATAACTTTTTCCATTTTATTATTATTGTTTAGTGAAAGAAATTAACCAGGTCAAATAAAATCTAACATTTACCTTTACAGGATGTGTTTTTATGAATGAATCAAATATGTTTATTCTGCATTAAAAGCTGCTGCTGCTCGTCTCCATGGACACCTCATATTTGTGGATGCCATTAGAGCCCCTCCCCCTCATTAAATAAACACAACCCTGCGGTGCGCATGCGCGCCAGCCTCCTCCATCCGTGCGCTCAGTCTTTAAGGAACCTCCTCCTGCAGACTGGATATCTCTCGCTCTAATAACCTCCTACAGACGCTGCGTGTGTCTTCAGAGGATGACTGCACAGACTGATAAACACAAACAGGCCTGCAGTTGCTCTGCATGCTGACAGCTGAGTGAAAACCCTGCGCTGTCTTTAGTTATGAGGCAATAAAACATGGTTTCTCTCCCTGGCAGGCTTGAGGATACTTAGATCCTTCACCTGGTGATAAAAGCCTGCAGCACGGTGTGAAGTGTGAGCCTGGGGGACGGACAGCATGAGAAACTGCTGCAACAAAAGACTCAGATGAATGGATTCTAGAGAGAAGGACCTGTGGTCTCAGAAAGCAGAGCGAGGATAGTGTCGCAGACACACAACGAGTGTGTGTGTGTGTTTGAAATAGGCAGCATGCAGGATGGGCGTTACAGGATTTTGTACTAATGGGAGGTTAGAGGACCTGGCTGTCTGAATGAAAAGACAGGAGTGGGGAGGATGAATCCAAAAACCTCAACCCTCAAGTAGTTTCACTCCCATCACCCTTCAAAACACAAAGACTGTTCAAAAACCCAGTTAGACACAAAAATATCAAATCTTTTCATCTGTGAAAAACAGGTGTTGATTTTCATTTGTCTGTGGGCAGATTGAAAACCCTCAGGGTGTTTAGTTTGTTGCTGGTGTGGCGCTCGTTGGCGTTTTGCCCAAACTGGAAGCTCATTATGACTGAACCAGTAACAGTAGATCTCAGCCCACACCTCCCAGCTGACTGCCTCCTCCTTTTCTTCTTCTTTGGTGCCAAAATGTTAACAAACCGTGCAGCTTACGCTCCAGTATGTGACTTCTGTAGTGAAAAAACAACAACAACAACAACAACAATATATAAAACCTCAGCACTGTAAAAACTGTCCATCTTACCAAGTTTTAAAACCTTATATCAGCCAAAAAGTCTTTCTGATCTTGTTTTCCGACTGATTTACTAAACAAGAACTGATTGTGTAAGAATAATCATCTTGTTTTCAGAATGTGTAAGATTATTTGTCTTGTTAGTCTGAACATTTGACGCAAATTAAGTCAAAAAATTTCTGTCAATGGAGTAAGAAAATTTTACTCGGTAAGATTCTTGAAATACTTGATTTGACTCAGTTTTTTCTTATTTCAAGAATCTTACCAAGTAAATTTTCTTACTCCATTGGCAGAAATGTTTGACTTAATTAGAGTCAAATTTTCAGATTAACAAGACAAATAATCTTACACATTCTGAAAACAAGATTATTGCTCTTACACAATCAGTTCTTGTTTAGTAAATCAGTCTCTAAACAAGATCAAAAAGACTTTTTGGCTGATATAAGGTTTTAAAACTTGGTAAGATGGACAGTTTGCTTTTTGCAAACAATGGATTGTTGATGCTAAAATTTTAAGGAAATAAGTCTCAATATCTGTAGAGTTGCGGCTACTTATGTGTTTGCCAGAGTCAGTTGGCTCTGGCAAACATATTGAACATGATTTTCTTCACACAATAATTATTTATAGATGTACATCCCATGCTTACATGCTGAGAGTTTCATTAAAATATGTCCAATGCTCAAATGTTTTGTTAATAGACAATTAAACAAATATAACACATTTAAAAAAAGTGTAAAAACACAAAATAATTCACAGTTCTCTGCAGGAATAAACTCTGACGTGTCCTCAGAGTGAGCAGAAGCAGTTCACTTTGTGACACCGTTACTTTTACTTGTTGTAATTGTTTTATTAGTTTGATTTGTGTGATTGTTTGTTTGTTGTGTTTCTCTTAAACAGTAGCAAGTAAATCCAGTTTCATGTTAGACCTTAATGCTTTAAGCTCTGAGCTAAACTGCAGGTGTTTGTTTCACTGCAGTCATGAAACTAAATGACAAAAAATTAACATGTCTGCAGAAAGGAAGTGTGAATGAGAAGTGAATGACTTCACTGGGTTTGTTCAAATTGAAAGTAGCAGAACATAAAAGGTGCAAAACTAAAGTTGCAAAATGCTAGCCAAAAGTGTCAGAACAAAAAATACAAGCTAAACACTGCACAACCAGGGGATTCTGATGTTATCAGTCCATGAAATGGTCCCTACTGTGCCTTCTAGGCTTCAGACTGTCCCGACAGTGCCCCCTAGTGGGTTAATATATCAATGACAATGAATGTGTAAATAACCAAAACATATTGTAAGAAATTTTTTGTGTCCGTGTGGGTCTCAAACCCTGGTCCGACACTCCACCCATTGCCCGATTGGAAGGCCACAATATACAACTGTTGGGGGGCGGAGTCTTTAGCGCTAACCATGTCATTTGCTCTAAAGTTAATCTTAGTGGCTTTAAGCCTCATATTAACCAGTTTTTTATGCCTCATGTTAACCAGGTGACAATCAGAAGCCATTCTATGGGACGGGGGAACCTGCTAAGCGGCACAGGCGGGACATTCTGAAGCCATTCTATGGGACTGATAACACCTAATAACGTCCATTTCATGGATGATAACATCCAAAGTGGGTGGCACAACAGGATATCTACAAAAAAAGTAGCAAAACCCTCAAAAAGCTAAATATTAGCTAAAAGTAGCAAAAACTAAAGTCAACAGTAGCAAATGTCAACTAAAAACTAAAAATATATGAAGATGAAAATAAAAATAGAGCATTTCAACAAAACCATGTTTTTCAAGGAGCTGACATGTTTATTTAGAAATTTTGCTAGTCTAAGCAAAATTAATTTAAAAACCTAAAATCAAATATACATGTCTTGTATAGGAGCAGAACTATCTGGTATGAGGATGCAGAAGTGGTCATATTACAAGAAAACATGCAGGAAAGTTGTAAAAAGTTCAAAAAACAAAAGTCTATGAAAAGTCTGGTGTGAATGTTGACTCAAGCGGAGCGTAATCACAGTAATACCCAGTGTTGAATAAAGTACCTCAAAGTGATACTTGAGTAAAAGTACAAGTATCTTATCATAAAAATACTTTGGTAAAAGTTAAAGTCTTCTCTTAAAATATTACTTGAGTAAAAGTCTTAAAGTATCTGATATTTTTTTGTACTTGTCAAAAGTAAATTTCTGGCACAAAATCTACCTAAGTATTAAAAGTACTGAGTAAAAGTGAGCAGTTAGATTTTCAAAATGACATTTATTGGGAGGTGACTTCTCAAAAAATATATTTTCTAACAGCGTGCAGCTGTGATGGGTTGTGTACAAAGTAATAGTGTGTCAGAATGGTATATATTTATACTTCTCATCCAAACACAATTAAATTCACTCTATAGGAGACACAGTTTATCAGGAGAGGATTTTTTAAGTAATAACAACTCAGAATAAAACAGAAGAAAAGACTTTCTACTTCTTACCTTTTTTAAAAATGTAGTGAGTAGAAAGTACAGATAACTGTGTAAAAATGTAATGAGTAAAAGTAAAAAGCACGCTGAAAAATAATTACTCAAATAAAGTACAGATACCCAAAAATTCCACTTAAGTACACAAACAAAGTATTTGTACTTAGTTACTTTACAACTCTGGTAATACCTGGCAACCGAACCATGCACAGAAATCTGTGTTCTGCTGCAGACCTACAGCTGAAAATTCAAAATAATCTCATATAAATGAAAACATGTGCCGCGCGCTGAGAAAAGGGAAAAATGATTGAGAGCTGGGATTGAAAGAGGAAGTAAAAAAGGTCATAAAGTCATCTTTATTTTCTTAAGAATCCTTACCTCTGCTATTAGCCAGTGGTGGTTTCTTAACCTTTCTGGTCCTGAATCAAGGGCCTGCTCCGTGGACTCGGCCCCCACCCCGACCAAATGGAATTAGACCAAAATTACAGCATGAGGTCATGGCTCCCTGGCAATGAGCTCAAAAACCAAGAGAAAGGTGGTTAGTTAAAAAAAAACGAAAGGAAAAAAGTTTGAAAGCTTTGAAGATGGTGGCGTGGTGTAGAAATAATCCCTAAAAAATCAAGTGAATTATATTTACTGAAGTATGTCGGAGCACGCTGCAGCCAGAAACCTCAGAGTGGGAGGACTGCAGCAGCACTTTTATGGAAGCAGTTTCAGAATCTTTGTGATATTCCCAAAGAACTAAAGATAGCCGGGCTGTAAAGTGCACATTAGTGCTCGCGTGCAGCACAAACATGCACATAAGACCTGACATGTTGAAGTTTGTTCAAATAGGTGGCTGAAAAGGCTAATCTTTGTTTTTCCACTGAAGGCCTTCTAATTTCCTGAAGGTTTTTTTGTGGATTTGGATAAATGGTGCGTTTAGTGGACAGCAGCATGGAAAAAGAAGGAAGGAAATCATCACTTTTCTCACTTGGAGCAGCGTGAGATGGTGGCAAGTTGTGTTTTACTTTCACCGCAATGCGTTTGGCTTTTTAACATCATTACAGTAAAGGTTGTTTTGCTTTGCTTGTGGTTTGTCTTCGGCCAACTGCTTCACTCGTGGAGGTTTTAAAATAACCCCAGCAGAGAGGGAAGAGTGAGGGCATCACTGACTGTCAGGAGAACACACTACATACAAACAAACCGTTTTATTTTCTGCACAAATATTTGCACTTCTGGGACCTCGTGTGTCAACCGTGCGTACGTACAAAAACCTTGCGTACGTCATTATCCACGCAAAACTCCGGATGTATCAAAACTCAACTGAACGTGGAAATGTGCGCAGCCCCACGCCAACTCCAGGGGTCTCATTTATAAAGGATTTCATGGAAACCATACTAAAAGTGAACGTACGGCAAAAAGGCGGAAATGGCGTACGCCAAAAAAATTCAGATTTATAAAGCCGTGCGTACGCATGTTTCTGCGCATCTTTCCTTTATAAATCACAGCCGCACGTCAGAGTTTGTGCACGAGGTCCCGCCTCAGGTTCTACCCTCTACACGCCCACATTCATCCATAAAC
>NW_013952550.1:107169-108544 GCF_001266775.1 Austrofundulus limnaeus
GAATAAGGACAAACCAGACCAGTCTAAAACCAATGTTCTCAAATAAAGACAGTTTCTCATGAGGTTAAATTCATTGACATATTTTAATCAAATATTAATTAAATAATTTTAATAATTATATAATAAATATAAAATTAGGCAGTACAGAGGCACAGTTTGTGGGGCAGGAAGAAGGTTGCTGGATCAACTTCCTGTTCTCCAGGTACTCCAGTTTTCTCTCACAGACCAAAATCATATTTATTATATGACATAAAAACCAAATAACTTAATAATTTGGGATAACACTACAGTAGATGTAGTTTGTAATTGTTTTTGTTTTAGTCTTCATTACCAGTTTTGGGGTTTTATAATCACAGTTTTTCTTCACAAAAGTAAACATCAACAAGCAAATAAACATTTTAACAAACATAGAAGAGGTGATGCCTTTAAATTTTAAAAAGCTTGTTCCTTGTAAATGTCTTTAAAATATGTATTTTGACATTTTTAAATAAAATGACTACCATTTTTGAAGGGAACTGTCCCCATCAAATTTAAAATTTAATTCATTTAAACCCCACATTTACCATAAAACATTAGATCATCCAATGTTTCTCTTGCTTAACAAATACAAATTAATTAAAATAAATTAATTTCATTTTACCTATAGAATACCCACATTAAGTGTTTTCCTTTGTAGGTAAAAATCAGTTTAACAACCTGTTAAAATACACCAGAATGCCGGTGGGTCCCCCCTACATTACAAATACTTACTCTTGTTTTTTGTCTCTGAATGTCATAAAATCAGTGATATTATCTGTGAAATCATAAACTGAACATCCGTTGGCAAAATCCATAGCTTTTATTGCCGTAGTTTTCTATTTGTTATTTTTACAAACACATCCTAAAATTTATGTTATAGAAATTAGTTTTGGTGTGCCACCCCTGGTTTTTCAGTGGACACCCCATGGTCCCCCTGAAAAATTTTTCTGCAGGCGCCACTGGCAACAAGATGAAAATATAATTTAAAGCATTGTAGCCACACATTTGTGTCTGTCACTCCCTGACAAGGGAGGCAGAAACTGATTGAAAAATAAGCTTCAACCAAGCAAACACTTTGCAAAAACTATACATAACACAAAAAGTATAAGGGAATTAGCATTTGGTAGATTTTTTTATTTGTAACAATGCTTCTTGGCAATAAATCTTGTGATTGGCAGCTGACTGGCAGCACCAGGGGAAATCCAGAAGCTTAAAACAAGTGTCAACAACAAAACTAGAAACCACATAGAGGTAACATAATGACCCCCGCACGCAGAAATGCACCGGAACTCAGAAGTCTTTATTCCTATGTCATACTGCAAGGTGCATCCCAAAATTGTAGTGGTTTGGGTGGGGG
>NW_013952550.1:110124-111515 GCF_001266775.1 Austrofundulus limnaeus
CTTTAAGACTTTTACTCAAGTAATATTTTTAGAGAAGACTTTAACTTTTACCGAAGTATTTTTATGATAAGATACTTGTACTTTTACTCAAGTATCACTTTGAAGTACTTTACACAACACTGCATCCTGTGGGGATTTGAGAGAAAACTACAGAAGTGAAAGACAGTCTGGGTGAAAGATGATAAAACGTTATGTCAAATTTGTACCAACAGGAGTTGTGGCATCAAGAAGAGTTTGTTTGTAAAAGATTTGAAAAGTTTCAGAAATCCTAAAGTTCCAGCAGATCATCATCTGTCAGCTGGTTATTCCGTAAATATCATCTAACTTAAACAGCGAGTGTGTGAATCTATAACAGATATCCAAATATGAAGCTCAGAGGGCTGTTTTATTCTGAAAAATCCTATTGATCTCTTGTTTCATTTCTCAATGATTTTTACAAAGTTTGTGCAACTTACTGGTAAAAAAAAAGTTATCCCACACTATTACCCATCATGCACCAGGTTTAGTGTATTACTTTCATGTTTCATTTCAAAGCTGCGTGAGTAAAAAAAGAAAAACTTTGAACAAAATAAAATCTTGTTTAGAGTTTTGTGTTGCCAAAGATTTGTGTTGTCTGACCAGAGACAAAGTATTCTTTGAGTTTTACTGATTACTTGTGTTTTAAGCTTTATTTTCAAACACAGTGGGAGTCAGCGGACTGTGTTTTGTGTGTTTTTTTAGAAGTCATCTGTCAAATACTCTTTAGTACTCTCACTGAACAAACAACATCCCCCCCCCCGCCCCCCTCCACAAACCAAAGCCATTACAGCGAGTCCGTTCATCAATAACACTTCTGGATCTGTCAACGAGCGGCTGGCTATCAGAAACACGGCACTTGTGAAGCTTTTTGTCGTGTTTCTGTTGTTGTAGTTGAAGTAGACGCATTAATTTGTTTGTGTTTACTCTGAAGTGTTTTTGTTTTCACCAAACAGTGCGGCTGAACGAGACGAAGTCAAGGAATCATCAAAAATGATGTGAAGCTGGGATCTTATCAGTCAAGTTTAAAATGTTATTTTCTGGTAAATTTTCATCAAATTTAATATTAATAGATGGAACCTGTCATTTTTTAAAAATAAAATAACTTTTTTTGTTAATGTTTTCTCAGATCTTTCATGCAACAGGTTTTTCTCTCAAACATCATTAATTAAAAACTGAAGCTTCAGGATGTTAAATTTATTGCACTTGTATTAATGAATCTGTTTAATTCATTTCTGTGAGACCTTCAGGGTCCTTGATGATTGTAGGAACATCTGAACTTTACATGAGAGAGAGAGAGAGAGAGAGAGTCAGAGAGAGAGAGAGAGAGAGAGAGTGAGAGAGAGAGAGAGAGAGAGAGAGAGAGAGAGAGAGAG
>NW_013952550.1:115359-115849 GCF_001266775.1 Austrofundulus limnaeus
CCATCTAAGCCTGGACTCTTTCCAGAAGCCATCTGTCCAACTGCAGCCGTCAGTTCTTCCATTGAAACTCCAGCATCCAGCAAAGTCTCCATAGAGCTTCTGCTACAAGTCTGCTTCTTGTAGAGGTCACTGTAAAAGGCCACGGCATGTTCCTTCATAATGCTGGGATCAGTAGTCAGCGCCCCATCAGGAAGTTGGAGGCAAATCAGCTGCTTCGCCCGGCTGACACTCCTCTCCAAATTAAAAAAGAAAGATGTCGGGGCATCCATGTCCTTCACCGTAGTAAACCTGGACCGAACTAAGGCCCCTTTTGCCCTCTCATCTAAAAAAACAACTTAACTGATCTTTCTTTAGTTTAAGCTCATTATTAGCATCAGTTGAAATGTTATTTTCCAATTCTTTAATCTCATTTTCTAAATTCTGAATTGCTTTTTTAAATTTTAGCTGTAGAAAAACTTGTATGTTGTTGGCAAAAAACCCTTATCTGAGC
>NW_013952550.1:116699-118388 GCF_001266775.1 Austrofundulus limnaeus
CATAACTCTTGCCCTAACCATACTCTTAAAGAGCTTTACACAATCCATATTCTGTCCATTATTAATTTTAAATTTCCTACTCAAATAAATTGCAAGCTTTGCTTGACCCAGAAAAAAATGTAACAATCGTCCAATTTTCTTCTTTCCTTTGCCATATAAAAACCCAAAAATAAAGAACTGCTCTGTGAAATTTTCTCCAAATAATTTCCAAATATTTCTTAGTAAAGCAAATAAATCCATTAATCTGAAACACTGTACAAAACAATGAAAAATGGTTTCTCTCATTAAACAAAAGGGACATTTATCTGAAACACCAGGATTAATAATAGAAACAAAAGCATTAACCGCAATAATACCATGCAAGATTCTCCATTGTAAATCACCAACATTTTTAGTCAATGGTGGTTTATAAAGTAACCCCCATACAGGTTTCACCTCAAGTCCAACTTTAAAAAAATCTCTCCAAGGAGTATCTTTTTTATCTTTTAGCTTTACTTTGTTCAAAGCCTTAACACATTTCGTATATATCACCTTTCCCCTCACCAAATCAAAAAGTTTCCATTCATTTTTTTCTTTCTCTAAAAAAAGTCCAGGACATTCAAAGTCTTTCAATTTTGCCTTAAAACACAATTTAAAGAAAGGATCTGCTTTATCTGGTGTTAGACGTCCATCAAACCATTCCTTTATGAGTCTTTTGTCTTCTTCTGACAACATTCGCTTAAACATTGTCAACATCATGCCTACAGTTCTTAAAGAGTGAATCTCCAATTTTCGGGCCAATGAAACAGCATCATCCATTTCAGGTCCAACAAGTTCAAGGAGATGTTTCAGTGTGACCACCCCTTTTTTCATCAACAGTTCAGAAATCATCACCATGTTGTCCCAGGCTGAGCCCAAACGAGATCCCTTGAGGACAGGTTCCAATAATAACCAGTTTAAAGATGTGGACGCTCCAACTCTCTTCGTTTCCATGAGGTTCCAAGATTTTAACACACTTACATAAAAAGATGGCAAACACTTTACACTATATTTTGAAATATCAACAATAAACAAAATTTTACCAAAACCTAAATTACCAACTTTTGAAAAAAAAAACATTCAGTGATTTGTTTCCATAAAACATTTTGATCACCATACAAGAAACTCTGTATAAACTGTAATCTGAAGGCTGCTTTTCTACTCTCTAAATGAACTAAACCTTGTCCTCCTTCTTCCTTTGGTAAAAACAAAACACTCTGAGGGACCCAATGTAATCTGTCCCAAAAGAAATTTAAAATGATAGTCTGTAGTTTTACCAAAAGACCTGGTGGGGGCTCCAAAACAGATAAACGATGCCACAAAGTTGAAGCAACGAGATTATTAATAATTAGAGTACGGCCCCTGTAAGACAATCGTGGCAAAAGCCAGTGCCATTTCTTTAACCTACCTTCCATCAGTTCGATAAAACCTTCCCAATTTTTCTTTACCTCTATTTGATCTCCCAAGTAAACTCCCAAATATTTAAAACCATTTTTCAACCACTTTAATTCACCAGGTAATTTAGGTTCTTGTTTTTTCCACTTACCAACTAGCAAAGCTTTACTTTTGCTCCAGTTAACTTTGGATGAGGAGATTTTGGCAAACCGCTCAATAATTTTAGTTAAAGTGGAAACATCTGACTCTTCTGTGATAGCCACAATAATATCATCC
>NW_013952550.1:119412-120303 GCF_001266775.1 Austrofundulus limnaeus
TCTCAGTCTGGACGCCAACACTTTTGAGAAGATCTTGTAATCAGTACACAACAGACTGACAGGTCTCCAGTTCTTTATTTCATACAGATCACCCTTCTTGGGGAGAAGAGTGAGCACAGCTCTGCGACAGCTAAGGGGTAACGTTCCCTTTGCCACACTGCTATTGAGGACTTCCAGCAGATCTTCAGCCAGCACAGGCCAACACGATTTATAAAACTCCACAGGCAATCCATCTATTCCTGGAGCTTTACCATTCTCCATGCTCATCAGCGCCTCCTGCAGTTCTTCCAACGTCAGAGCATGCTCCAAAATGACATTATCTTGATCTGACACCTTTGGCAGATCGCTGAGAAACTCTTCTGTCATCACAGAGTCTTCTCTAAGCTCATTGGCATATAACATTGAGAAAAAGTCAACAGCCCTTTTCCGCAGTTCAGTGGGATCAGTCAACTCTTTTCCATCTTCAGAACGAATACAATGAATAAGACGATTTTGTCCATTTTTCTTCTCCAAACTGAAGAAGAATTTTGAAGGAGCATCCATTTCAGAGATATTTTGAAAACGTGAACGTACCAGAGCTCCCTGCGCTCTGAGCCCAAGCAGATCAGCCAAAGCAGATTTTTTCCTTTTGAGAGCCTGAAAATGGCCTTGATTTCCTATGGACTCGCAAAAACTCTGAAGATCCACAATTTCAGTCTCTAATTCTTCAATAGATCTTACCAGTTCTCTTGTAACATTGTAAGTATATTGATTACAAAACTGCTGAATTTTAATTTTACCAATATCCCACCACTGCTGTACAGACGTAAACTGACATTTCTTAAGTCTCCACTGCTTCCAAAAAAAAAGAAAATCCTTTTTTAAAACAACCATCATTTAACAAAACAATAT
>NW_013952550.1:120941-121580 GCF_001266775.1 Austrofundulus limnaeus
ATAATAAGAACTGTATGCAAGTGGAAGAAATATATTAGTTTTGACTTCATTCTTTCATATTGTCTGAAATTATTTTTTCTACCTATTTTTAGATCAGTACCTCGAGGCACGACAGCACTTGAATAAATCACTGTCGTGCAACACATCAGATTTGCAGACAGAAGAGGAAGAAGAAGAGGAAATTCGACCCAAGCGAAAGCCAAAACCAATGTTAGTATCTTGTAGTTTTATTTTATTCTGTAAATTCAACTTTAACTCTTTCAAAAACACACATGCTAAGAAAGCTGTGATGGCAACTGTGCAATTATGCATACACTGATCATTGAATATCTCAGTATAAGTAACAGCAGTTTGACGAATGACAATTTGAGGGTTTTTTTATTTTAATATTCAAATGTGCTTCAGTGAAAATAAAGATGATACTGTTATGATGTTAGATTTCAATTACTAGAAAGATTAGAACAAACGATTCATTTTTCCCTCTAATTTAGTCATTTTTTGGGAGATTCAGATGAAGACAGTGAGGATGAAGATCATCAAAGGAAGAGAATCAGGGGCCGACCCAAACCCTCACCACTACCACCAGCTCCTTCTGTTCCACCACCACCTTTCCATTTGCCTGGTAGCAGCGCCCCTCCT
>NW_013952550.1:122094-122993 GCF_001266775.1 Austrofundulus limnaeus
ATGAACTAAGTCATCAAACTCCATCTCTTCTTGTGTAGTTGTTTGACTCTTTCTACTCTCTTCAGGAGAAGTAATGACTTCCTCAATGTCACGTTCTGAAACATTGGACTGGTTTTGGTCTCCTGTTGAAACTCCCTCCCCAGGGTTGATTTCTTGATCTCCTTCCCCAGCATCAGCCACCGGAGTTCCCTCCCCAGCTGCGCCCACTGTCGCTCCAATCATAGCATCTGCTGATGTCCCTGGCTCTGGATTTTCATTAACCTGAGCAGTCTCTTTTTGAACTTTTTCAGGGCAATTACGAACCGAATGGCCCTCCTGGTTACATCCAAAACACTTCATAGTTTCAGTTGTTGCAAAAATAGTATAATCAAAGCCGTCAACTTTAAATTTCATCACTATGCTCAGTTCCTCGATATCATTCTTGAGAATCATAAACACTTGTCTTCGAAATGAAACAACGTGTTTCAACTTTGCTGATTTGCATCCCGACGGGAGCATTTTCATTGCCGACACGATCTGACCGTGACGTGACAGTTCCTTCAGCAACACATCATCGCTGATGAAGGGTGGCAAATTAGACAGGATGATCTTTTTAGCAGGGTTCATTAAAGGGAAAACAGTAGTATGTGTGTTTCTCAAAACAATTCCCCTCTCAACTACGCTGTTCACCTTGTCGATTGAGTCCAAAAACATAACCACTGCATTATTCATCCTGGACGCTGCCTTCACACTTTCACACCCAACAAGTTCCCCAACAGCCAAACCACACTCCTCAACCGAAAAATCCACGCCAACTGGTATTTTAATACCATGTCGGCGTGAAAGGCTCCTAAAACCTTCAGTGCCGTGATTTTTCCCGGCCATCGCACCAAGCTAAAAGCTTGATGCGGCCGAAAAAA
>NW_013952550.1:123939-124160 GCF_001266775.1 Austrofundulus limnaeus
TGCTGTAATGGCTCCAAATGGCACAACAACTCTTTCAACCTCTTCAAATAGTCAGAGTTCTTCAAACGGCCAGTCACCATGGCATCATCAGGACTCAAATGGTCGTCAGTTTTCAGGTCTGCTACAACTGAATCACCTGACGATATTGATAAACAAACAGGACGACTAGCAGCACTCATTGCAGACACTCCATCCGATAAGTCACAAGACACATAAGGTTT
>NW_013952550.1:125160-126962 GCF_001266775.1 Austrofundulus limnaeus
AGTTTAGCAAACTCCAAATCCTGACGTCTTTGTTCCGTTTCCTGTTCAGCTTTATATTTTAACAAAAGTAATTCTTTCTGTTGTTGTTCCGTTTCCTGACGCATTTTCTGACTTTCCTGTTCAGCTTTATATTTTAACAAAAGTAATTCTTTCTGTTGCTCAAAAGACAAAGCAGGCGCATTTAATACTGACGAATCTACCGACACACATAGTTTATCACCACCAGGTTTTAACACACCAGCCTCAAACAATTTAAGCTTCAATTGACCCTTAACAAGCTCTTTAAGTTTCTGTGTATTACCCAAATCAATTNGAGGTGTATGTCACTACAGGGGGTTTCTTCCCTCTGAAGTCTACAATGTGGAAAAGAAATCGGAGACCCATCACCCGACATTATTTGTGCACAGATCTGTTGCAGTTAAACCCTAAGTTATTTGTGTGAAATACACTAATATGAATGGATAAACACAAAAAGCACATTCATGTAAATTCAGTGTTCTTCGTGGTGGTTTCATGTGAATTGAAGACAATGTTTTTTTTTGTGCAAAACAAGCTTATTCCAGTGGTTTAAGTTTAAGTTTAAAATTATGTGTTGCTAAAACTAGCTAGATCTCTGACAAATTCATTTTGTGAAAGTAGCTCTTAAGGAAAAAAAAGGTTGGGGACCCCTGATGTAGATCTTTTTTTTAAAAATGTATTTTTCTTTTATATGAAAAAACTGTAGATAAAAAAACTAAACTTTTATTTTAACTTTTAAACTCTGTGCACTTCTTATGCTCTGTATAAAAATGTAACATAAAAAGACAGACCTGATGACTGACTTTGATGAACTGTGATCTTCTTCATCAGTTTCTAACAACCAAACTTTGAGTAAATCAGGATGCTCTGATACAGGAGCTTTTAATCTCATAAATCCTAAAGATTAACTGCGCTTTCTGTTCAAACTGAGTTCATTCTTTATTGTGTGTGAGGCTGAAAACACTTCTATCATCTGCTGATATTTATCTACTCCTGCATGACCAACTGGAGTGACCTCAGCTGTAAAAACAGAGCATGTCTTCCTCCTCCTCCTCGCTCGGTCCTACAGAGCATCTCTGGAGGTATGGTGATGGTGGTGGGGGAGTTGTGGGGATCCAGATGCTTGGCTTGAAGGAAGCTGAATAACTTTAAGTTTGATATGGTTGAACGCCATGAGACACTTCAGCACTTCCTCCACTCTCTCTCACTGCAGTCCAAGGAAGCCAGCAGATTGTGTCGAATCCCTTCACAGACTCCCATCCTGAGCAGCACCAGCATCCGTGAAAAACTGCCTTCATCAGGAAGAAACCTCCAGCAGAACCAGGCTCAGGGCGGGAGGCCATCTGCCTCGATCAGCTGGGTTTGAGAGGACAGGAAAGGGAAATGAAGAAAGGCAGAAGGTCCAGGTGTATGAGCTGAGAGAATGATGGTGGAGAGGAGGAGGTGGGCTGAAGCTCTGCCGGTGAGCACACTGCAAAAAATATCCACCTAACCAAGTTTTAAAACCTTATATCAGCCAAAAAGTCTTTTTGATCTTGTTTTCAGACTGATTTACTAAACAAGAACTGATTGTGTAAGAATAATCATCTTGTTTTCAGAATGTGTAAGATTATTTGTCTTGTTAGTCTGAAAATTTGACTCAAATTAAGTCAAAAATTTCTGCCAATGGAGTAAGAAATTTTACTTGGTAAGATTCTTGAAATAATAAAAAAATGAGTCAAATCAAGTATTTCAAGAATCTTACCAAGTAAAATTTCTTACTCCATTGGCAGAAATTTTTGACT
>NW_013952550.1:127962-129397 GCF_001266775.1 Austrofundulus limnaeus
CTTAATAACTTTTACTAGATAATGATGAGTAAATATTACATGAATTTGTAGCATTTAAATTTACTTAACAAACGTTAGTGCAAATTCGTTAGAGCATTTTTTTCAAGTACATCTTACAAGTCATTTTTTCAGTGTACTTTTAACTACCATTTTCTTACTTTAAGCATTCATCAAGTATTTTGTTACTTTTTTTAGGCACTTCTAGTTAGCAATTTGCTATTTTTAACCAGCTTTATGCTTCTATTTAGCTTCAGACATAATTTAGCTACTATTTGGTTTTACTTTGCCTTCTGTTATTTTAGCTACCCTTTGCTACTTTTAGTTCTTAGGTTGTTTGTACTTATTTTTTCCATAAAAGCAAATATTTTTAATACTAGCTTTTAAGCTGTCTTTTGGTACATTCACACAATCATAATGCTACAGGCTTTCTTTTTTTAACATGAAAACAACTAATTACAGCTAAATGTTTTTAAGAAATGAGCATATTTGAACTGATAATAGCAAAGTAAGAACCTCATGAGTCAGTAAGAGCCTGAAACCAAAAGTGAATTTATTTATTTTACTTGCAGCATTGTTTTGTTTGTTTACATGAAGGGTCCTGTTCCTGGTCAACATCATAAACCTACAGGTTTTCCTTTTAGTGTTTAGCTTGCATTTAGCTAGTGTTCTTTAGCAGTGAGTAAGTGTTAAGTGTCTTAAATCGTTAACAACCTAGGTTCAGGTTCTTCAGTAAATATCCCCTATTATCCAGCCCTCAGCGTTAAAATTGCATCTTTGCAGAAAAAAAAACATTTCTCTAAATTTGCTGCTTATTTCTCCTCCTTCTGCCCCTCGGGCTCCATTAAAGTGGATAGAAGGCCGTCCCTGTGGCGCATCACCAGCATAAACACACACCATGAATGGCCCGCATTGAGCTGGGCCTGGAAGGGGTTGCAGGGGAATACAGAGGTCACCGCTGGACCCCTCCCACTGGGGGGAGAGGTCACCACACTGACGGCCCTCATAACAGCTCCACGTAGAAAACTAAAGACAAAGAATAAATATTTGAACCTCTGTCCCACCATCAAACTTCACTCCTGTCATTCCCTTCTGCTTCCCAGTTACAGAGCAGCTGCTTATTTGTTCAGACTGGAAAAGGTATTAAATACAAACAAGAAAGTATTAATCTGTTAGTGTTTCACAGCCAACTTCTGCAAAATGGAGGCGTTTTATGACAGAATGCTTATCACCTGCCGTCTTTTAAGCTGACATTTTAAACTTAGATCTTTTCCAGTATGGTGTTCCTTTTGTGTCAAAAATAAATGGAACACCATATTCCTGATGATAAATGAAGGGGTTACAATCAATTAGGTCACTCCTTAAAGGGATCCACGATTAGTTGTAACATTAAACTTTATTGGATAAACATTTATTTTAACTGTAAAATAAAGACTGT
>NW_013952550.1:130397-133145 GCF_001266775.1 Austrofundulus limnaeus
TGGAGAGAATCAGCCTCTCCTCCTGTATCGGCATCCAGGAAGAAGACTGCTGCATGTCTTTAAGGCGTCCGTGTGTTAGCAAGCCAGAGTCGGAGCCTTAGATAAGCCCTCAGTCAGAAAGGAAAGAAGAGATAAGAGAGTTGCCAGCTGACGCCAGTGAAGGTCACGCTCTGTAGCTGTTTTAAACAGACATTACAACAATATCTTCACTACCTTCTTTCTGCTATACTGTAAGAGGAATCACTGTAAAACATTTATGATGATTAATTAACATTTCTGTTTAAATAATCAGTCTGAACTTGTATCCAGATAAATGTAAGATTTTCTTAAGAAAAACTCAAAATTATTTTACTGATGTTTCAGTAAAATAAAACAGTGATTTATAAAAACACAATGAAAAACATGGTGATGATTTTCTGTGATTTTATACCATTCATTAATCTATTTTAGGCATGATAAAAGAATAGAAGTGATTCTTTCTTTCTTTGTGACATGTCATTATTGTGATTAACAGATGCATAAACATTCTTAGTTAAACAACCAATGAATCACGAACAGAACAGATTGTTTCYGTTTAATATCTGATTAGAGAACTGAAGTCCTCCTGTAGGTTGAAATGACCCATCATGGCCTAAAATAGAGTTCGGTGTTCCTGCCTTCTTTCAGGCCTGTCCGAGACCTGCTTTGAGGCAGTAACTCCTGTWTCTTCACTCGAGGTGACCCCTACATACTTCTTATCTTTTTAAAAAATGTAGTGAGTAGAAAGTACAGACAACTGTGTAAAAATGTAAAGAGTAAAAGTAAAAAGTACGCTGAAAAATAATTACTCAGGTGAAGTACAGATAACCAAAATTTCTACTTAAGTACAGTAAGAAAGTATTTGTACTTAGTTACTTTACAATTCTGCTCATTACCATGGTAATATGTTTTATACAGTATCACATCTCTTCAGTTGTTTTTTCAAGGTATGACATCATAAAATTCAGTTTTAATAAAAAAAAACTTTACATGTAAATAAATAAAACCATTAATAATTTGGGTTTAGCTCCAGTATCAGTGTGACTGCTTTCTATTTAACATCTCATTGCAACGTTTCTTCAGCTAAGTTGTTTAACTCAAATTTTTTGGTCCGTGATAAAATTCCAAACTACAACTCATTAAAAAAAACTCTGCCGTAAAATTAAAAAGAAAAACTTTGAGGGGTTTTTTTTCTGTTTAATTGGCTAACGGAGTAGTGAATTCTGGGATACCGTCAGCCGCGTAGGATACTCAGATGCAGTCAACATTTTGTCAGCCGCATGTGTAGGTGCCAACGAATTGGGACAGCCTACGGTGCAGGGCAGCGACGTAAGCGGCTGACAAATGCGGCCGACCGACCCATGAATTGAGACGCAGCCAGTGTGCTGCAGAAGGGGCGTGCATTGAAGCTGTGATCAGACTGAACTCACAGACTTTATTTGACCACTTAAAATGTAAAACTGTCCCTTTACCAAATTTGAACATTTTTTTGATCCAGGGTCAACAGATTGAAGCCGTTACAAGCTCAATTCAGATTCATTTGGAGTAAGATTGCTCTCCTAACTTAAATATATATAAATCATTCTATTTATGGACATTATATGACACCTTTTGCACTTTTAACATTTTTATACAGCATTACACAGAAGTTTAAAACATATGGCACGAAAAGTCAAATTACAAAAACCTTTAATATGTTGGAATTTTTCTGTTAACATGCTTTATTTGAAAGAGTGGATCCTAGGGTACATGAAAACCCCTGAGAAGTTCAGTAGTGGGGTGTGCATGGTGACCCACCCTAATCTACAGACTAAAAAGATGAAAATTGTCATATTTTGTTGGGTTTGTGACATTTTAACCCCCCGATGACATCATCAAGCGCAAATTTGTTAACGAAATGTAATTTAAATCGAAGAGCTAATCAATATGAATCTGTTGATACCTTGTTTTTAAACTTTGGTTGGTTTATAGCAAAGTTATTGGCAGTTAAGTTTTCTGTACCCCTAATTTTAATGGCCACACTAGAAAAGGGGTGTGGCCAAAAAGGGGTCCCTGGGGGGCAGTGAGACCCAACTTTTTCTCTGTTAACATGCATTTTCTGAAAGACTTGACTGTAGGGTACATGAAAATAGCAGAGAAGTTTAGTAGTGGGGGTGGGGGGTGCATGGTGAGCCACCCTAGCCCATGGACTATGTATAAGACAAAGGTACGAAACAACCATTCTTCAGCATCACAGTGACCTGAGTGAGTTGTAGCTGTTCTGAACCAATAAGATCAGAAGCAGAAGTAAATGCAGGAGACACTGGGAGACATTGGGAGTTGCACATACTGTATGTGGAATTAAAGGAGACATATCATGGTAAATGCACTTTTTTTGCATTTGTAAACAATTTTTGTGCAGTTATAGTGTCTAGGAGTGTAGAAAACTTTAATTCATTCTGTCCAGTAACTGCAAAGATATTTTAATATTTTTTATGGGTCAAATTTTTCAGTTTGTTCAAAATCTGCTGTTGCTTATTTCGTTTCATTGTTTATTTCGTCACACTTTTTCCTTCGGAACTACCATTTCTGGTAATGTATTTCTGGCCAACTGGATTTCATAGTCCGCCATTTTTTTCCTCGCTGTGTGATTTTGTAGTTCATAGCGTCATGCTGACTATGCAAGTYCAGAAGTCAAAATGTTCGGTTCTGGGTGTGTAAACCCATGTTATTATCTACATAGACTACCAG
>NW_013952550.1:133290-134761 GCF_001266775.1 Austrofundulus limnaeus
GATGGAGACATGGAAACGCTGCTGCTTTGCAGCTGCGTTACCCTGCTTCCTCGGGCTTGGACCCCTAATTACAAAAATAAGTGACACTTTACTGTTTCTACTATGCAAAGACTGTGTACATTTTAATATTGTTGATGTTTTCCAGACTGCGCTGTGGATTCATCTCCAGTTGTCCCAGACAAGGCCAGCATCTCCACACCAACTCCTGATGCAAGCGTCTTCACTACACCTCCTGATGCACGCGTCTTCACTCAAAGCTCTGATGCCACATCTTCACACCACCCTCTGCACCACATCTGAACTCAGTCCACACCCAGTGGGAGGACCATTCACAACAGGATCACACATACTTCCACACATCTCACAGAAAGGACGTGCAGGACAAGATGATTCAGTGTGATGAGGTTGCATATTTGTGACCCATCACGTCAAAATGAGGATTAAGCCGAATTTGGTCAAAATGACCTAATCACATTTTCAGATTCTTGGCTTTAAAAGCTACATTTTGATACCTGGATCATTCTGATATCATAATTAAATCCATATACATGATTTAATTTGTCTTGTTGGTTACAATAATGCATAAATATTTGGTCTGAATCCTAATTTGATGTCATTTTAATGAGGAATTTTTGATGTCCTTATAAAGAGGAAACCTCAAATTTTATTTGTATATTGATATTTCCCAGTTTAAAAAAAACAACTCTTTGCTAGCTCACAGGGAAAATCTTTAAAATTTAAGGCGTTTTTCCTCAAAATCAGTTCTTTTGTTACTACTGTTCAAAATAGTGCTTCAAATTTTTATTTTATGATTATATTTCAGACAGTTCATTCAACTGATACATTGATAAGGCTTTTATTCATTATATTTTGACAAAATGCAATTTTTGTTAACATTTCAGTCAAAACACTATATTTGCCTATTTCTCCATACACCACTTTTGGACTTAATCCTTGTTTCGATGTGATGGGTCACATTTCATTCTACAGAAGAATTCAGGATTTTTTACTGTGTTTTGTGTACTTTTAAACTTCAATTTTTGTCATAAAAACATTTCACTGCAAGTTGAACTTTGTGTATGTAATAAATTCATTTGATTTAATTGCTCCCATTTGTATCTTCTGTTGCTAACATATTTCATGAAGGCAATGCATTCCACATACAGAAAAAGCTATTGAACATATATAATTTTGCATTTTATGTAAAAATGATTTTTATCAAGACCATAAATGTGATTTGACACTTTTTTATTGTTTATCAAGGAGTAATAAAGTACATAAATTCTTACATTCAATGTTGTCAGTACATCATCATGTCACTTTCCAATTAGTGTTTTCTGGAGAAGGAAAAGTGGCTGAATTTGTGCTTTGCTAACAACATCTCTGAAGTCTTTGTGTGAAAGATGATGAGGTGTGTTTGGGAGTCATTAAAGCCCTGGAGTTAGAGTTGAAATGATGCTCAGCCTTGTGG